>NC_054371.1:79357381-79539881 GCF_017654675.1 Xenopus laevis | reverse complement strand
ATTATTATTACTTTGGAAAAACAAAACTTTACACAGTTGAATTTTTAATGAATTCTCGAATAACTGAATTAAAGTTTCGTTACACTTTATTTTGTATTATTTTGTATTTCAAGTTTGAAAACAAAGTATGCAATAGGTTTTACAAGATGCATCTACCTACAGAGTCCTGCAGCGGGTGCGGTACCCGCGGGTTACCCACAAAAACCTGCGGTACCCTGTGGGTTGCGGGTAGAAGTTCTAGGTGCAGATATAGAAGCGGGTCAGCGGTTTTGTGCGTCTTCTCATAGCAATTTTTACTCCTTTTTTCTGATCACACCTACATCCAGTTTACAATGACAACACTTCCTGATTCTCGATGGTCAGCGGGTCCTGGTTGTGGATAAGGTACTTGCGGGTCGGGTAGCGGGTAAGAATGCGGGTTGTGGGTCCGGGTTGCAGATTGTGGGTTCAGGCTGGTTACGGGTTCCAAAAAATGGACCTGCGAAGTCCTATGCTAATGCCTATATGTAGGATTATGAAAAGGAAAACATCTATGGTCATCGCTCAGAGGCCCAATATGACCAGGCAGCGTTTACAGGCATGCCTTTTGATCAGATAATTAATAGATCTAGAGGTAATAATGTAAATAATAATCTTCAAAACATTTTAGGCATACTGGATTCATGAGTTGAAATGTGTGATGACAAAGGACTTAATGGCTTATTATGGTTTGTTTTTTAAAGGGGAACTCCAGCTTCCAAACTAAAATTAGATAAAGAGGCTCAAATAACACAGAAACCCCCAATATACCCATCACAGTTACCTGTTTCTTCAAAAAGTATGAATAAATGGCATTTTATATGCTTGCATCCAGCTGTTTAACAGTTCTTCTCTTTCTGCATCATTTGAAATCCTGGCAGGGAAGGAGCATGCTCTTAGACAGCATGCAGGAACTACATGACCCACAATGCATTGCACTGTGATGTTAATTCCTTATTCAAATCACATATGAGGGAATTGTGGGGTATGGAGGATGCAGGACAGATGGCTGTTGATACAAAGTAACAGTAGTCGGCCAGCAGTGTAGTCAGACAGATCAGAAGGAGAAAATATCATGAAAAGTCTGCATATTTTTTTAATTGATGTATATTGCAAAGTTGCTTGAAATTATGTTTACTTTTCAAAAAGCTTAAGTTATGTTTTTGTGGTGTTCCCCTTTAGGGCAAGGGCACACGGGTCGCCTGGCGACCAATCGATTTCCGAAGATGCCTCACGAGGAAACTTCAGGCAACTTCGGAAATCAAAGTGCCGCGGGTGCATTGGCGCAAGCGATTTTTCATTTTAGCAGGGGGTAGGTAGTTCGGGGAGATTGTACCCCCGAAGACAGGCGACTAACTCCCCCCGAATCTGCCCATGTGCCCCTGCCATTAACCTTTTTAAAAAAACAGGTGACCTGAAAGCTGGAGTAGGTTTTAGCATAGTATAGGTTAAAAACAAACCAGAAATTGTCCTCATTGCTAAAATGTGTCCATGTGCCATCTAGTGGTAGATAGTACACAAACAGGAGAAACAGGTGGGAAAGCTGTGTTGTATATGGGAGATAAGAACTGGAAAGCTGGACTTAAATGATTCCATCAAAGTACAGACTTTACTATGTAACCAGCATTGTATTCTCAGTATGAATGAATATTTACAAATGTAAGCATATTTGGATATGTGTATATGCGTACACTGTAGATGGCAGACCATTCACCAACAAGAAAAACAATATTGCTTGATGAGGCATTTGTCCCTCTTTGGCCTGAATGCAGGTGTGTGTTCTTCCATCAACAATGGAGCAGCCTATGTACACATGGGACTGTATCTAAACATATATCAAAATTAGATAATAAGTGTATCTTAAAGTTCTTACACTGGTGTGAAGGCAGCTATCTCAGGTCATTGTGTCTGATCTAGTGCTTTCAGAAAGAGCCAGCACTTCACAATGGAACTGTTTTCAGATAAGTTATTGTTTCTCCTACTCAATGTAACTGGAGGTGGGGCTTTAGTGTTTTCTATTGAGGTTTATTCCCATATGCACCATCATGTGCATGGAAACATTTCAGGGAGTTGTTATCCTGTTACCTTCCTATTGTCCTAATGAGAGGCTGCTGGGGGTTATCACTCAAACGTGCAGCACAGCAGTAAAGAGTGACTAAAGTCTAGCAGAGCACAAGTCATCTGACTGGGGCACCTGGGAAACATGCAACATGTCAGATTTACTAAATCAATTAAATACAGGTATATAAAAAGACCTGCTCTTTTGTAAAACAGATTTCAGCAGGATTCAGCAGCACTATTAACTGTGTTTTTCCGTTTCCCTTTAACAAAACAGAACCCTAATTTACCTTCCATGAAGTCGGAGAAAGATTCCTTATGTGTTCAGTATATCCAGGTAATTGATAAATGCTGCTTACGGAGAAACTGAGTCTGTTTTTCCGCCGGCAGCTTTGCAGAGTCCTTAAATTTTCTCACAGCGTTGACCTACAGTCAACTTTTTGTTACAGTAAATACACCGTCACTTCCTGATGAGAAACTTCTAACCTTAAGAAGGATATCATGAGCTGGAGGGCAGAGAAGTGCAATTGACAAGACTGTCAATGTTGCTGGAAAAGATGCAAAGGGACAGGATTACTCTCAACACAAAGTACAATAGAGGGCATTATAGACAGATAGTGGGGGGATTCTTTTTCCTATAGAAAATATTAAAGCAATGGAGGCCACCTCTTTAGATTTGAGGAACAGGACTTTCATCTGAAGCAGGGTAGGTGGTTCTTTACAATGACAGGCCTGGGATTATTGGGTAGCCGCACCTGTCTATTTAGAATATTTTAAAAAAAAATCATTGGTGGCCAGGGGTTCAATAAAATAAAATGGTGTTCGGTGGAATTTACCTTAGGTTCTTCTTCAGTTTCCTTTGGCTGCTATTGTAGCATCGGGTCTTTTCACAGTTTCAGGACTTCAACTTTGGGTCTTTTCGTGGCTTCGGGTCTTTAGGGCGCGGCTTCGGTGTGGCTTTGGGTCTTTCGCAACGCAAGAACTTTACAGCACAGCCGGGCCCTCCTTTAGGCCCAGTACAGCTGTACCCCCTGTACCCCTTTGATAAGGCAGTGAGAGTATGACGCACACACAAGGAGCATAGGGTAGGCAGAGTATGGCGCACACAAGGAGCATAGGGTAGGCAGAGTATGGCGCACACACAGAGAGCATAAGGAAGGCAGAACATGGCACACACAAGGAGCATAGGGTAGGCAGAGTATGGCACACACAGGGAGCATAGGGCAGTGAGAGTATGGCGCACACAAGGAGTATAGGGTAGGCAGAATATGGCACACACAAGGAGCATAGGGTAGGCAGAGTATGGCACACACAGGGAGCATAAGGAAGGCAGAACATGGCACACACAGGGAGCATATGGCAGTGAGAGTATGGCACACACATTGAGTATAGGGCAGGTAGAATAGAGCAGGAAACCATACGATGAAAAGTTCATACTGTGCTACGTACAGTGACACAATGCTAGTGCCCCTCCAGTAGTTGGTACGAAGTGTGAACAGGTGACATGTGAACAATAGAGGTGTTGCAGGTATGAACAATGCAGGGGGATTACATGTGTGAACAATGCAAGAATTTACTGAATTTGAGGTGTAAACAATACAGGAGTCAGATAATGTCAGTACTGAGCAGTCACAACAGGCAGACTTTCATGTGGGGAGCCATACAAGGGAGTTGCTGGCCAGATGTGGACAGGTGTCGTATAGGTGTTAGGAAACCACAGCACAATACCTTTCCCTACAGAAAAACATCCAATTATTTCCAATTTATAGTGTAAAACAGGATCTGGGGTCTCCCGTGGCGTCAAATGAGGAACCAGTAATTGAAGGTTTCCTGCTTAATAGTCCCAATTCTAGTAATACAACTAATGATACATGGTTCACACATGAGGAAATTCAAAAGAGACTAGAACATGTTAAGATTAACAAAGGTCCGGGGGTCAGATGGTGTTCATCCCAGGGTACTAAGCGAGCTTAGCTCTGTGATTGCAAAACCTCTGGCGAATTGCTAATGTGGTGCCTCTATTCAAAAAAGAATCCCGTTCTCAGCCTCAAAACTATAGGCCCGTTAGTCTGACGTCAGTGGTAGGAAAGCTTTTCAAAGGGTTAATTAAGGATAAGATACTGGACTTCATAGCAAATCATAATACTATGAGTGTTTGCCAGCATGGTTTTATGCGTAATAGATCCTGCCAGACTAACTTAATTTATTTTTATGAGAAGGTAAGTAGAGACCTTGATTCTGGGATGGCAGTGGATGTGATTTACTTAGACTTTGCTAAAGCATTTGATACAGTGCTACACAAAAGGTTAAATTAAGGAATGTTGGCCTGGAACATAGTATTTGTACCTGGATAGAGAACTGGCTAAAAGATAGACTACAAAGAGTGGTGGTAAATGGAACATTTTCTAATTGGACCAGTGTTCTTACCACAGGGATCTGTACTAGGTCCCTTGCTTTTCAACTTGTTTATTAATGACCTGGAGGTGGGCATTGAAAGTACTGTTTCTATTTTTGCAGATGATACTAAATTGTGCAGAACTATAGGTTCCATGCAGGATGCTGCCATTTTGCAGAGTGATTTCTCTAAGTTGGAAAACTGGGCAGCAAACTGGAAAATCAGGATCAATGTTGATAAATGCAAGGTTATGCACTTTGGCAAAAATAATATAAATGCAAGTTATACACTAAATGGCAGTGTGTTGGGAGTTTCCTTAAAGTGGACCCGTCACACAAAAAAATTATTCAAAATCCTATTTTATCACATTAGTCAAGCAAAATGAACTTTTATTACACTGTATAAATTATTTGAATCTTGTTTCCTTCAGTCTGGGAATTCTTAATTATAACAAGCAGGCAGGAGCCATTTTGTGGACACTGTTATTAAGACAAGTCTTGTATCATCTCAGAGTCTTGTTTTTGCAGCAGAATGGGGGACACGATGTCCATTCCCATGTCCTGGCTACACAATTAATCGGTAAAGAGAGTGGGGGAAAATGGGGAGAGCAATAGGAAGTGCTGAATTGAAAGTGAAAGCAATTGTCTGCCCCGCCTTTATGCCTAGGCATAGAGGAGGGGCAGACAATATTTGATTGACAGCTGAGATTTTTAAATGCGCTTACAACAGCTATGTATACTTTAATAAAAAATAGAAATTGGATTTCATGTCTAAATTGAAAAGGACTTTTATTATACAGATTTTTGTGTCTGGGTGACAGGTCCACTTTAAATGAGAAGGATCTAGGGGTTTTTGTAGATAACAAGTTGTCTAATTCTGGGCAATGTCATTCTGTGGCCACTAAAGCAAATAAAGTTCTGTTTTGCATAAAAAAGGGCATTAACTCAAGGGATGAAAACATAATTATGCCTCTTTATAGGTCCCTGGTAAGGCCTTATCTGGAGTATGCAGTTCAGTTTTGGACTCCAGTCCTTAAGAGGGATAAAATGAGCTGGAGAGAGTGCAGAGACGTGCAACTAAATTGGTTAGAGGGATGGAAGACTTAAGCTGGCCATAGACGCAACGATCCGATCGTACAAATCGTGGATTCATAAAATTTTCGGACCGTGTGTGGAGAGTCCCGACATTTTTCCTCCGATGGAGATCGGTCATTTGGTTGATCGGAACAGGTTAGAAAATTTCTGTCGCCTGCCGATATCTCTGTATGTATTGCCGATCGTACGATTTTCAGTGGGAGACTGTCATTGGCTTTGTCAGACATAACTATCGTACGATTGGTAGAACATTGGCTGATCTGTTCTTTTACTACTTTATTTGATCGGAATGGTTAGACTTTGATCTGAATGGTTAGTGGCAGGTCGTGAGATGGGAAAGTCCGATCGTACGAATCTTTGAGTCTATGGCCTGCTTTAAATTATGACTGTAGACTGTCAAGGATGGGGTTGTTTTCTCTGGAAAAAAAGGCGCTTGCGAGGGGACATGATTACACTTTACAAGTACATTAGAGGACATTATAGACAAATGGCAGGGGACCTTTTTACCCATAAAGATGATCACCGTACCAGAGGCCACCCCTTTAGACTAGAAGAAAAGAACTTTCATTTGAAGCAACGTAGGTGGTTCTTCACAGTCATGACAGTGAGGTTGTGGAATGCAATGCCGGGTAATGTTGTGATGACTGATTCAGTTAATGCCTTTAAGAATGGCTTGGATGATTTCTTGGACAGACATAATATCAAAGGCTATTGTGATACTAAACTCTATAGTTAGTATATTTTTGGGTATATAGAATTTTAATTAAAAGTAGGGAGGGGTGTGTGTATGGATGCTGGGTTTTCATTTGGAGGGGTTGAACTTGATGGACTTTGTCTTTTTTCAACCCAATTTAACTATGTAACTAACTAACTATGTAACTGTCAGCTTCCTCTATATTTGTAAAGAACCCCGCCCCTCCCCAGCCGCTCTTCTACCTGCAGACAGGAGGGGAGTGGTGGGCCTGGTAGGAATCAGTGTGCACAGGGCTTTTCTGAAGATTTTCTTAGCGGGTAAGAGGCAAGGCGCTGACTAGATACGCTACTGTCTAAATACACACATATACAAGATATCTCACTACATCTCTGCTATACCAATATCTCTTACTTGAATTATTTAATAACAGTTGTTCTGTGGTCATAATTCATAATTATATCTTAGTTAGGCTCAAGAACAAGCTACTGTTTTATTATTACAGGGAAAATTTGGATTATTTGGATAAAATGGAGTCTATAGGAAACTGCCTTTTCCGTAATTCAGAGCTTTCTGGATAAGGGGTTTCCAGATAACAGATCAGAAAATCGATGTTTGTTGTGCAGTGAACATACTATGGGGGTTATTTATCAAACGTTGAGTTTTAGAGTGAGGTTTTTTCTACCTCGAATAAACCCACAACTCGAATGTTTGCTTATTTATGAAAAAACCCGAATGTAAAAAACTCAATTGAATGCAGTTGGGGGAAAAACTTGAATACCTCGAATTTATACGCTAATTAACCTCAAATACTCGACTGTATCAAGTTTTCAGGCCCAAACCACCGTAAAAAACCCAAAAAATCATGAATGGTTAAAGGGACCTCTGCTATTGACTTCTACATAACTTCAATTTTAGCTGGAGTATTTTCGGATTCTGGCTTTTAGCAGCTTGGGCTTAATAAATATGTGAAAATTCAAGCCCCCCCGAAAAATTTTAGTTTTTAATGAAAAAAAAGATAAAAACCCCCTATATGTTGTGGGCCTAGCCCTTTATCCAGTGTGAAGAGGAGAATAGCATTTATGGGTGTTTTAACAGTCTCATATAACGAACACTGTTCCACCACTTAGAAATAAAGCAACATCACAAGTGTTAAGTGGAATTACATTTTTCGAATAGTGTCTACATTTAGTTTGCTATTGAATGCCTATGAAGCCATAATGTCCAAATGAAAACCATTACAGTCCACAAAGAAACTGCCTATTCACAGTATCAAGTATTTACCGGACAATGCCCTATGCCTGTCCAATGGTGCATGAAACATACTGTATAATATCAGGTTTCCAGATCAGAAGGGGCCATCAGTGAAGGATTCTGACAAAGAGGAAGATCTATAGTTTTGGGCCTCCCGTCCATTTGATTTCCAAGCTTTTTCAATGTGGCTTCTATGTTTGGCATTTTGAGATAGGGTTTTTATCTGAGAAAGTCATTTCTATGAAGCTAAAAGTCACAAGTCTTCATCCTCAACAAATTTACAGGTTGGTGATTTTGCAATAAAATGTTTCCTGTTCTGCAGGATTTTCTACACAAAAGTTTCAATAAATGCCCAGTAATTGTTAGTGAAGGGCTAAGTACTGGCCTTTAATGTTTGTCTCCATGTCTGCAATTCGCTGACTTTCAGACAACAGATTAAATATTTTGCACCACAGGACACAGTACCCCCATGAAACCTTAGTGGGGTAATTTAGAGCATAAAAGTCTTGCCTTACTACACAGGGCAATGTATCAGTGGATCATTATTTTTGAATAGGCTGTTTTAGAATCCCACATTAACCAGGAATTGAACTGGTCATCCAAACCCTTAGTTGGAGAAGATATTGCATTAATTTGCTTTATAGTCACCTGAAGAGAGTTGTTCTCCCAAGTCTTCTGCTGTAATAACTAAAAAGAATGAGAAGAGCAGTCGGGTACTGGTGCATCCAAAGGATTTATTGCAAAGTGGATTATTTTAGCTTCACCACAGAACTCTAGTAGACTCCTGGGCTTACAAGAACAGGCTTTGATGGACCAGCAGCTTGCCCGAGTTAGCCTATGAAAATGCAATTTTTAAGCTCTTAAGGATAAATCCTATTATCAGATCCCAGTGGCCTCAAAGGTGGTGCTTATTTTTGAAATCCTAGTCTGGAGGCAAGTTTTGGTTGTATAAAGACCATCTTTACTGCCAAACAGAGCCTTCTGTAGGCTGCAAGTCCACACAGGGGCTCCCAAATTCTCAATCACTGCCCATATTGGACATCTCCAGGAACTTTTTCATGCTTGTGTGGTTCCCCAAATCTTTCTACAACTGAATGAGGCTCACGGGTAAAAAAAAAAAGGTTGGACACCCCTGTTCTACACTCTGTAGAATTCTTGTCTATGTCACCACTTAACTTATAAAAACACAGTATGATTCCACACAGTCCAGGGATCAGGAACCTTGGCTCTCCAGCTGTTAAGGAACTACAAGTCCCACAATGCATTTGCCTTTAGACTCCTTCAAAAGGCTCCATTATTGCATTGTGGGACTTGTAGTTCCTTAACAGCTGGAGAGCCAAGGTTCCTGATCCCTGCACCTAACGATTTCATGCTGAGACGGCCACATTGCCCGCACATCAGTCGATGCGTTTTGATAGAAAACAAGGGCTACTACTTTTTTGAGAGCTAATTTCCTGATCTATGAACACACAACCGGGTGATTGATATTACCATAGAGATGAATAGAAAGTAATCAGGAGCATTTTGTTGCCTGCCAAGTGGGAAAATGCTTGAACAAAAAAAGTGAATTGACCTACGTGCCATTACCTTTACAGGTTTTGGCCCCAACCAAGAGTTAGAACACCTAGACCAGTGAATAGGGAATGGTTTCTTCTAATTAGCACCCTGCCTCTGGCTAAATGCACTGACCCCTGCCAAGTCTAAATAAAGGATCTAAAAATAAGTACAGGTATGGGATACATTATCTGGAAATCCGTTATCAAAAAGTAAGTTCCGAATTACAGGGCAGCTGGCTCTCCTATAGACATAATTCTATCCAAATAATACGAATTTAAGAATTATTTCCTTTTCTCTGTAATAACCAAACAGCACATTGAACTTGATCCAAATGCAGATATAATTAATACTTATTGGAAGCAAAACCAGCCTATTGGGTGTGAAGATCCAAATTACAGAAAGATTATCTGGAGAACCCCAGGTCTGGATAACAGGTCCCATAACTGTTTGAATATTTTTATTTTAAAAAAAGGGAAACTAAACTCAATGAGCTTTATAAAAGCACATGGGCTATCTTGTCTCATACAGCATCCAAAACCCTTCTGTGAAATGTACTTTTTTTTGTGCATTATTCCTAATATCATGGGACCATTTAAACATGGTTTGTGCATCCCCATAAATATACTTAGAAATATTTAGTCAAAAATGAAAACAAAGGAAGCAAGTAGGAGAAATACATAAAACAACTGATGTAACACACCTGACCAGTACTAACACTAGGACTATATAAAATAGGAGCAAAGCTAAATTTTGATGTAAAAGTTTAAGAGAATGCGGGCTATTAATTCTGTTCCTATAAGAGAGCACTGGAAGACGAACATCATTTCCAGGCATTGAAAATCAATTTTAAAGGTGGTTCACATTAGGGATGCACCGAATCCAGGATTCGGTTCGGGATTTGGCCAGAATTTGGCTGCATCCTTCTGCCCGGCCGAACCCGAATTTGCATATGCAAATTAGGGGTGGGGAGGGAAATCACGTGACTGTCACAAAACAAGGAAGTAAAAAAATTCCCCCCTTCCCAACCCTAATTTGCATATGCAAATTAGGGTTCGGATTCTGTTCAGTATTCGGCGGAATCTTTCACAAAGGATTCGGGTTTCAGCCGAATCCAAAATGGTGGATTCGGTGCATCCCTGGTTCACATTAAATTAACTTTTATTATGTTATATAATAAAAAAAACAAATGCTCGGTTAGGCTACAAATGTATTGTTATTGCTACTTTTTATTACAGGTATGGGATCGGTTATCCATTGATGAAACCCAATAGGCTGGTTTTGTTTCCAAAAAGGATTAGTTATAACTTAGTTTAGTTATAACTTTGTTAGGATCAAGTACAAGCTACTGTTTTATTATTACAGAGAAAAAGAAATCATTTTTAAAAATGTGGATAAAATGGAGTCAGATATGGCCTTCCAGTAATTCAGAGCTTTCTGGAGAACAGGTTTCTGGATAACTGATCCTATACCTGTACCCATCTTTCTCTTCAGACCCTCTCCTATTCATGTTCCAGTCGCTTATTCAAATCAACACATGGTTGTTTGAACCCTAGCAACCAGATTGCTGGAAAGCTGCCGAGTAAAATAACGAATAATAAAAAATTAAAACCAATTGCAAAATTGTCTGAGAATATCACTCTACATCATTTTAAAAGATAATTTTAGGGTGAAAACCCCCTTTAAACATCTGAATGTCAGAGTTCACAGGATTTGCGGCCAACTTTTTTTGTTTTTTTTAATTGGAGACACAGAGGAGGATCAGCATTTTTGTAATCTGTGCTTGCCAATCAATTTATGAAGGAATTTTAACTAGTAAACACACAATTCATTTCTGTTTGAATGCCAACCTTTTCTTTAAATGTGATGCTTTTAGGAATACAAGAACTGTCTGGACCAGATACGATGTCCCCTTAGAAGGAGAAAAAAAATAAATGACGAATCTAGTTGTCTAAAAGACAATTCACTGTACACATTTTATTTACAGTTTTGTACACTGTATTAATAATTGTATGAATGGTGACTGCTTTGCTACTTGAGCCATGTTTTTTTTTTTTTTTAACCAAAGCAAAATATAGTCTAATACAATGTGTTAAAATACTCCATAAGATACAAAAAAAACAGACATACTATTTCTAGTAAGGAATGTCATTATGGTGTACATGAAAAAAAAAAAAAAAATTAAAAATCCACAACTATGTTTAAGAAATCACAGAAACAGGTGACTGATTCTACTGAAATGCATAAACTTGCTGCAAAGCGTTGTAATGTTATAAAAAAATAAAAAAAAAGAGGATTTTATAAACTCACAAAATAACACTTTTATTTAACCAATTTTTCCCCCAGATCCATCACCAATGTTACAAGCGCTAAAAAAAAATGAATATCACTAATGTTATCAAGGGGGGGGAAACAAATAAATTAAACCTAGCAGCCAACATCAGCACAAATTACAGCCAGGATAATGCTGTTAAAAGAAAGGAAAAAAAAAATTAAATAAAACAAAACCATGAATCGCTAGAGAAGTTTGAATGCTTTTTAATCCTCCGCCTTGCAAATCACCAAACTATTGTACTGCATACAATGCAAATGTTGAGCTTCATTTTAACTGTGGGTGATGTAGGTGCACATTGTGGATAAATATTTCTGTAATAGCAGAGAGCTACAATTCTATTACAGAGATAACCTGGGCAACAATTATGGACACTGGAAGGAAGGGCATCTGCGCATTGAAATGTTTTGATTGGATAACTTTACTAAAAAAAAAAAAAAAAAAAAAAGTGGGGGTGGTGAGGAGATTTGAACATAGCACAAGACAAAAAGGCCAAAGACTTTTCACAAATCTTAGCAATATTTAGATGGAATTTTAATTTAAATGCAGTCCAATCTGCTTTTGTAGAGGCTTTGGTACAGCTCCCAAGTCGCGATTGCTTGACGCAGTCTCCAATGAAAGAATACTTTGATGGCGTCGTCTTAAACAACAAACCTATTTTTAGTGGTGGAGCCGCTCTTAGTAGCCGTGTCTGCATGGGACTGAAAACCAATCACTACCTTTGCAGGAAGTCCTAATCTTTCTTTGTAAACTCTCCTGTTAAGTTATAGACAAAATAAACACAATCAGTTATCACGAATATTTCATACAAAAATTGCATTTCTATCAAAATCCTAAACCTTTAATACATGCAGCTTAAATGGGTTGTTCACCTTTAAATTAACTTTAAGATTCACTAACTTCGAGTGAAGGATTCGAAGTTAAAAAACTTCGAATTTTTTGGGCTACTTCGACTACGACTATCGAAGGATTCGAAGTAAAAATCGTTCGACTATTCGATAGTCGAAGTACTGTCTCTTTAAAAAAAACTTCGACCCCCTAGTTCGCCATCTAAAAGCTACCGAAGTCAATGTTAGCCTATGGGGAAGGTCCCATAGGCTTGGCTAACTTTTTTTGATCGAAGGATATTCCTTCGATCGTTGGATTAAAATCGTTCGATTCGAAGTATTTAATTGTTCGATCGAAGGATTGATTGTTCGATCGAAGGATTGATCGTTCGATCGAAGGATTGATCGTTCGATCGAAGGATTGATCGTTCGATCGAACTATCTGCGCTAAATCCTTCGACTTCAATATTCGAAGTTGAAGGATTTTAGTTCCTAGTCGAATATCGAGGGTTAATTAACCCTCATATTCGACCCCTTAGTATGATGTAGAGAGTAATATTCTGAGATAATCTGCATTTGTTTTTAATTTTTTATTATTTGTGGTTTTTGAGTTATTTAGCTTTATATTCAGCAGCTCTCCAGTTTGCAATTTCAGCAACCCAGTTGCTAGGGTCCAAATTACCCTAACAACCATGCACTGATTTGAAAGGGAGACTGGAATATGAATAGGAAAGGGACTGAATAGAAAGAGGAGTACTAAAAATGAGCACTTACAATACGGGGCAGATTTATCAAGGGTCAAATTAAAATTCGAAGTTAAAAATTTGAATTTCGAGCTATTTTTGTGTACTTCGAATAGGGAATAGTCCAAATTCGAAGTTTACCATGTACGGTCTCTTTAAAAATTCAACCAATTGCCATCTATAACCTGCTGAATTGCTGTTTTAACCTATTGAAGTCAATTGGACTTATTTTTTTTTTTTTAAATACTTCGAATCGAATTCAGTCAAATACATTCTTACTTTAATTCGAAAATCGAATACAGCTATTCACCCGCAGGAAAAAAACAAAAACTTACATTTTTTAAATAAATTTCTGTTGGTATTTTATTATTTGAATTTCGAAGTTATGGAACTTAAATAAAAAAAATTCGACCTTTGATAAATCTGCCCCTAAATGTGTAGCCTTACAGAGCATTTGCTTTTAGATGTGGTCAGTGACTCCCATTTGAAAGCTGGAAACAGTCAATAGAAGAAGGTAAATAATTAAAAAACTATATATAAAAAAAATATTGAAAACCAATAGAAAAGTTGCTTAGAATTGGCCATTATATAATATATTGGCCATTGTATAATATATAAAAAATGATCTTGAAGGTGAACCACCCCTTGCTGAATTAGCAAGATTAGCAGAAGTACTATTGAACAGGTCACTGCTTAATATTACCATAGACATTAAAGTGGAAACATAGACGGACTTGCATTCTAACAAACATTAATAGGCCCACTGGATGCAATTGATCTTGGCAACAAACGTCTCCAATAAAAATTCCATACAATAAAATAATTGATAAAAATCTCATAAGCGGGGAAAAAAGCAATTCTTTCCTTGTGAAAAAAGTAATTTTTGATAAATTGTCCTTTTAGCGTATACAAGTAAGGGACCAGTTATCCAGAATGCTCGGGACATGGGGTTTTCTGGATAAGGGTACTTTATACCTCAAGTCTATTAGAAAATCATGTAAACATTAAATAAACCCAATAAGCTGATTTTGCTTCCAATAAGGATTAATTATATCTTAGTTTGGATCAAGTACAAGGTACTGTTTTATTATTACAGAGAAAAAGGACATAATTTGGATTACTTGGATAAAATAGAGTCTATGGTAGACTGCCATCTCATAATTCAGAGCTTTCATTTATAACTGGTTTCTGTATAACGGATTCCATACTTGTACAACTATAATGCACAGCATTTAACCCTTGACCACCTTAGTTATATGTTCCTACTTATAAGTTTCCCAACTTTTTTTCTAACAGTGATATAGATATATGGATAACTATATGGACTTACCCTATATGTGTAATAGCATCCCTGTTGTCACATTCAGTAGTCCAGATTGCTATTTTGTCTCCTTTTGCTCGAATATTTACTACTGCTCCACAGACATCGTCGCTATGTTCATCAAAGGACTCTCCAATAAGGCACATAAGCTGTAAGATGAACACACTTTGTAAGGTAACAGGCTACAGTCAAAATACCGGAGCAGAATGGTCTTGTAGTACACGGAAAAAACAGCCCGGATTTCTTTTTGTGCTCCAATACATCTGTCCTCTTACCAGAAGTGTGAGTCGTCTCTAAAAATTCTACGGATGATACAGTAAAATTAATTTAAAAACAGTACTGCTACCTAATCATTCAAACATAAATTTTGTATTCATTTCTAATTTTCTAATACAGAATTTCTCATCAGGATTCATAAGATGTTAAGCATCAGGAATCTATCTGCAACATAATTGCTACTTACATCAATGTTGCATTTTATTCAGTATTGCAATAAATCCCGCAGTTAGCCCAATTATCCTGCAGGGGTAGAGCAACACACTTTTGTGAAACATGCCTTGTAAATGGTCTCATCATA
Organism: Xenopus laevis; assembly: GCF_017654675.1. Taxonomy (NCBI): domain Eukaryota; kingdom Metazoa; phylum Chordata; class Amphibia; order Anura; family Pipidae; genus Xenopus; species Xenopus laevis. Next base: position 79,525,017 of record NC_054371.1, on the reverse strand, counting down.
AGTTTGTAACCCTAGACTAGTAATGGCATATGCACTTATATACAGATGTCACTTACAGTACTCAAATATACACTAAAATCCAAACTTCTGGTTATCCTATATAAATGTAGATCATGTAACCTATTTATAAGTATACAGGTTTGGGACCAGTTACCCAGGATGCTTGGGACCTGGGGTTTTCCAGAAAATAGATCTTTCCATAATTTGGATCTTCATGCCTTAATTCTACTAGAAAATCGCATGCACATTAAATAAACCCAATAAATTGGTTTTGCTTCCAATAAGGATTAAATTATATCTTAGTTGGGATCAAGTACAAGGTACTGCTTTATTAATACAGAGAAGAAGGAAATAGTTTTTACAAATTTGGATTATTTGAGTAAAATGGAGTCTATGGGAGACAGCCTTTCCGCAATTCAAAGCTTTATGGAGAACGGGTTTCCAGATAACAGAACCCATACCTGTACAAACTTTTTTTTTTTTTACAGGAATAAAAAGAATACTAAGACATATCACCACAATCCAAAATTATTTTTGCTTTTGGGAAGTGATTTACAAAGTGTTGAAATGGTTTAATTCCTTAGTTCTGAGGTTCCCGGAAAAGTGTGTACATTACAGACCTGTTACCAGCACATACTGCAAATTTGGACATTAAAATGTCAGAATGATGAGATTAAAGGGATAATAAAAACCCAAAATATATTTACTTTTGCCTATCAAAAGTAAACATTTCCTGACCTGACATAATGGCAACCACCTGTGACAGTTTGTACAAGCAGTTGCCTTTCAGGCCTCACTGGCAGTAAGTGAGCCGCCTTCTCAACAGGAAAAAATTCTGACACCAAATGACGCTTATGTGACATTACTCCAATGTGTAATTTTTGATACTGCTCCATTGCAAATGGAGAATGCAGCATTTCGCACTGAGATTATAACGAACACTTTCATTTCCACTTAAGTAAATACAAACGTTTAAAAAAAATGGTGATGTAGAAGAATGAAAAAAAAAATAAAAAAATATATAGTAGCCTTTAAAAGTGTTGGCAGATTTAGTAGGTCCTGTGTACAAACTTGTAAACAGTCCTGTTCCTCTACCATTTTATGTAGGAGGAGTGTATCAGTAGAATACATAAAACTTTTAAAGATTTACTTTCTTAATCCTCCGTATTTAAAATAATGCAAGGTAGAGAGAGAGAGAGAGAGAGAGAAAGAAATGTTGTATGACAATGTGAGTTGTAAAACGATTATAAGGGCAGAGACACAAGTAGAGATTTGGGTAGATTTAGTCACCTGGCAACAAATCGCCTCTTCTTCGGGCGACTAATCTCCCAGAACTGCCTTCCTGCCGGCTAGAATCTAAATCGCCAGTGGGATGGCACTCGGAGCGATTCATTTTCCGAAGTTGCCTCACTAGTATCTTCAAGTATCAAATGTAAATATTAGACCAGACTGCTCCAATTAGAATAATACGGCTACCACCAGGTTGTAAACGAACAGTATACCATTTTTCGACACAAGTTCAATAAGTAGAGCTTGGACTAAACTAAAATATGTTTTGCCTGTTTTAATCTTTAAAAGAAAATATTAATTATATCTAAGTTGGTATCAAGTACTAGGTACTGTTTTATTATTACACAGAAAAAGGAAAAAAGTTTTAAAAATGTTGGGATTATTTGATTACAATGGAGTCTATGGGAGACAGCCTTTCGGTAATTCGGAGCTATCTGGATAACGGGTTTCTGGATAACAGATCGCATACCTGTAATAGTTTATGTATTTGAGGACTGCATACATTTATAAAGATGGAGATATATTTGCGGTGTAGTTGCTCCATAACCCTCCCAAGGTATAAAATGCTCCACAGTTAACAAGCATTTCCACCTTATATAAACATATTCCTTATATAAATACAACAAAAAAGCTGCAACTGAAACCTACCCACATTAATTGAACTAAACTCTCAGAAGAGATGAAAATCTAAAACATGTAGTAAAACAGAATCATTTTGGAACAGAAAATAGATTGTTTTATTAGGCATTTAAATAGGCCATCAACAAATCTTACCGTCTCTAGCCAAAATCGATCTAAATCATTTCTTCTCTGTTGTTTGTTAAGTGTGATTAGCCATCTACCTCCACGCTTGTTCTTTTCATCTTCCCACATAGGCTCAATCCCATCCTATTAAAAAAAAAATATATAAAATATGCCACTCAAGAGTCAACAAAAATAAGCATTTAATGTTCTGTAGAAGTTGCAAGAGCTTACCTTAAAGAGTGAGTAGTCACATCCTGACATTAAATTACTAGACAATTGGATATGATTGTAAAGCCTGGAGACAAAAAAAAAAAACACATAAATGAACCCCATATAAATTAATAAAAGTACTGTATTGCACACCCCCTTTCTTTGTGTCAGGTATTACATTTCTAAAGGTGTGCCAAGGCAGGCCAGTTAGTGGCAACTAATAATGATAAAGGAATGTGAATGACTAGATATGGGCACAGCTGTGGCTTTAAGCCTTAAAGGAAAACTATACCGCCAAAATGAACACTTAAGCAACATAGAGTTTACATCATATTAAGTGGCAAATTAAAGAATCTTACCAAACTGGAATATATATTTAAGTAAATCTTGCCTTGAACCACCATTTTGTGATGGTCTGTACGGTGCCTCAGAGATCACCTGACATGAAATACTACAACTCTTAACTGTAAAAGGAAGACGTGTTGAAGCAAGACAGAACTGTTTCTGTTAATTGGCTCATGTGACATAAGTATGGTTTGTTGGTATGTTTGTGTGCACAGTGAATCATACGATCCCAGGGGATGGCCCCTACTTTTTAAAATGGCAATTTTCAATTTATGATTACCCAAAGGCACATACTACTAGAAAAGTATATTGTTATGAAATTTATTTACATGAATCAGGTTTTTACATATGAGCTGTTTTATGCAATATCTTTTTATAGAGACCTACATTGTTATAGTTTTCCTTTAAGAATTACAATGCACTGTATGTAAAGCTTATCAGCTTTAAACATAGTGCTTTTGGTTTTGTTTCCATCATTCCTTATTATAGGTTTTAAAAAAATAGGGGGAATATTCAAAGCAAGCTCTATTATGCTCTTGTTAAACAAAGGTGCCTATAGGAGTAGAATGCTCCTTCAACATAAGCCTTTATACCAGTGTACAAAAATAAACATAGTTAAAGTGAATATATCAAAACCCAGGAGTTTGTCTTAACTTAAAAAAAAAAAAAAAAATATTATTTGCTTGCAAACACAAAAAATATCTACAGCGGTAGTCCACAGCAGGTTCATGCAGCTGGTCCTCTCCTGTGGTGTAGTGAACATATAAATATTCATCTATATGCAATCTGGAATGCTGCAGCATTTACTGTAGTTTGTATCAGGTTGCTTCAGTGGAGAGAAAACAGAAAATCTTTGCAACTACTTGCCAAAAAATAAATAAATAAACTTACGCCCAAAAATCTTCAACTGTATCAAATTTTGAAATGAGGCGAAGATTTGCCTGCCAAGTTTTGCTTTTATCGTTTTTGAAGAACCACAGGGCCCATCTAAAATAGCCAAAATTATACATGTTAATATATATGTAAACACTGTGCTTGAAATAAGTTTTGCTTTTTTTGCATTTAGGAAGAAAGCCCACATAGACCAGTTGCCATAAGCCCAACCAATAGCATTTTTATAGCTGACCCAGTTTATGTGCAGTTATCCCCACACAAGTACACAGAGATGCCATAGATATCCAGAATGTTTAATCTAAATGCAATTTTGGGAAAGGCACTTTCAAGAGGCTGTGATCTAATTTGTTAATTTAGGTATCAAGGCTTCAAAAAGGCCATGGTTTGAAGATATTCAATCTAAAAAAAAACCCATGTCAATTATATGCAGTCTTCTGTATTTAAAAAGTATATATATTATTGCTGAAAAATATACATACAATGCCAATATGCTATATCTGACTTTCTATTAAAGGGGACCCGTCACATAAAAATATTCAAAATCCTATTTTATCACATTAGTCAAGCGAAATTAACTTTAATTACACTATATAAATTATTTGACTCGTGTTTCCTTCAGTCTGGGAATTCATAATTATAGCAAGCCGGCAGGAGCCGTTTTGTGGACACTCCTATTAAGGCAAGCCTTGCATCATCTCAGAATCTTATTTGTGCACCAGAATGGGGGACCAGATGTCTATTCCAATGCCCTGGCTACACAATTAAATGGTGAAGAGAACAGGGGGAATGTGAGGAGAGCAGTGACATCTAGGAAGTGCTGAATGGAAAGTGAAAGAAATTGTCTACCCCGCCTCTATGCTTGAGCTTACAACAGCTATGAATTCTTTAATAAAAATTAAAAATTGGATTTCATGTTTAATTTGAAAAGGACTTTTATCATACAGATTTGTGTGTCTGGGTGACAAGTCCATTTTAAGGTATGGAACCATTTTTCAAATATCATTTATATGAGATGTAAACAGCAGACTGTGCACTACCAAAAGAGCAGACTGCATTGTGAAATCATAGAGGATTTCATTATATATATATAAATGGAAGGTGGCATCAGTCAGGTGCAGATACTGAAACCATTCTGGTCTTACTTACACCATTCTAGTTTCTTTCAATTAGAGAACATTGTGGCTGAACAGATGTTCACAACTAATCTGTACTAACAGGACATAGCACTGTGTTACTTTTAGGACGTGTAGTTTGATTAGAAAAGTTTTTATTGAAGAGAACAGGTTACAAAGCAAAGATAGATAAATTGTTGTTTAACATAATTATGCATGAGAACATTAATAACATTTACATTTCTTCTGAAAATTACCGTGTCCCGTTATTAAAGGGGAGGCAAGTAAGCCATCTTTTTAACAGGCTAGGTTAGAGACATACGCAAGTCATAATACATGTATCAGTATTCATGTAATTGCCTGAGTCATGTGCCGTGCTCTGTGACTTAGCACTTCTAAACAAAAATCATCCTGCCTCAATTCTACAGCAACTCCATGGAGATTACAGTTAGTAACTAGAATTTAATTATACAGCATATAAATCAATAATGGGATGTCTTTAAAGTTGCATTTCTCACGTGGTGCACTTTTATGTGTTTCACAACACACCAAGGGGCGGATTCCTCTATCCCATAGGAATAAATAGAAAGTTGTTGAATTTTCCTGTGGTGAGCTCTAACCTCACATTTTGAAGTGTATTTTTCCCTGTGGATTGGGCCCATGGCACAGGTCACCAACAATGTTTGCAAAGTGGAAAACAAGGATTGTTTTACCTGTTCTGTAGTGGATGCTTAATGTACTGATCAGGGCTTACAATCTCCTGACCAGTCTCTTTTTCCTCTTCTGTAGATTGAGGATTGGGGTTTTCCTTAGAAAAAAGAAAAAAAATGGTATATAAAATTGGTATATAAAAGACAGCTAAACATATTACTCTATATGGCACATAAATGTCAGGTATTTATAGTTATGCATGACTATGCATAACTCGCTTCCTTAAAGCGATACCGACACGTTACTTTAAAAATCATATGAACGGGTCAGTATCAAATATGTGTTGCACCCAGAATGGTTTCCCTCAAAACTGCCCCCAGCCCTGCGAACCTGCATTAACCCGACCTTCCGACACTGCTAGGGCAGAACACACGCATGGCTGTCTTACAGGCTATTAAAATTGGTATATAAAAGACAGCTAAACATATTACTCTATATGGCACATAAATGTCAGGTATTTATAGTAATGCATGACTAATTTTTAATAATATTCATGAGTTACCTGGACATACATGATTTGCAGCTTTTCTAAATTTAGTGAAGGGTGTGTGATGCTCAATTTTGCGAGATGCGTCTTAGCCCACAATGCTCTTAAGTGTGTTGCAATTGCATTTTTGATATATAATAATAGTACTTGATAATGTGTCTACTAGGTCCTTTTCTCAGACAATGGAATAAGACAAGATGGTGGTAAAATACAACAGTTATTTGTGTCATCTCCTTTGTGCAATTCAAACAAGTTTTGTGGCAGAAATCTCAAGTGACCATGAGAATTCAAAGTGCACCATCCAACAGAACACGGAGAAAATCTTCCTTAAAGTGGTACCGACACGTTCCTTTAAAATTCATATGAACGGGTCAATATCAAATATGTGTTGTACCCAGAATGGTTTCCCTCAAAGTTGCCCCCAGCCCTGCGAACCTGCATTAACCCGACCCTCCGACACTGCTAGGACAGAAAACACTCATGGCTGTCTTACAGGCTGTTACACAGTCATGTCAGAAAATCATCCCCTGTACCTGAATTTCCTGCAGAATACGCCACTTTTGTACCTAAAATAACTGATTGTCAATGGGACAGCCACATAAACTTTTATGCTTAACTCAAAACGTGTCACTGTTATATGAATCTACCACAAAAAAATACAAGATCGACACTTATGTTGTATCAGAGCACAGAATGTCTACGTCAGGAAGCACTGAGCTGACTATAGGAAAATAGGCCACATTTGTTTTCAGAACTGCAACTTGCAGACTGAGCATCCACCCAGAAACTTCTGCCCACAATAAAGTTGCTGAAAAGCCTGGCAGAAAAACCTTTTCACCAACATCCATGCAGTTAGGCGTTTTATCCTATTTAAAAATAAATGCAAAAATCTACACAATATTCACCGACACGATACAAATTCAATAGAATCAAGGTCTAAAAAAAACTATTAAATGCTTTTTAATCTTCTTAAAATATCACAATTTATATTTGCTTTTTCACGGACACAATTACTAGAGGGAGTGTCACACACATCTTCTAAATTGAATAATTCCCCTCAAGTTAATTTAATGAAGTTGTCCATCAGTGGCATATTATATTAGATTAAGGGCAACAATCCAGGAGATGATTTTGAGCATTTTGTAATGTTGAATGGGGTTCACCTGAAAGCTTCTGGTGTACTATTATGTCTTGAAAAGCCACCTCGTTACACCAGGCGATTCCATTCAAGTAAAAAAGGGGAGATTTCAAGTGTCGGTTCCTTGCCCAACCAGATAACATGCTCAAAAAATTTCACATGCGCTGGCCTTAAAAGTTTTATAAAAGACTACCAAAAGAAGCTTAAATTATACCTGAATGATCTAGACATCAAGTTTCCATCTATGACAATAACTTGTGGAAAAAGTATGTACACCCCTACATTGAATAAACAATGCACTTATGACTAACTCAAATTAAAATCAACTGCAAGCGACTGAACAACATTAGTGAGGGGCAATATTAGGTATTAGAGCCAAGGGTGGACTTTTCCCACATAAGGAAATAGCATTTCTGTTTTGCTGAAAAAATGCTCATTTTTTTTACAATTATAATCTTTGGGGATGCCTAAGAAATTGGCACACCCCAGGGGTTCAGCCTTTGCTACTTTAACATACCGAAGAAGCCGATTAGAATATTTACAATCATGGTTGTGGGCACCACTGATATGTGCTGTTGTGGGAGACCAAAGTTCAGCTATGGGGAGGTTCAATGAAATGTATTTCACTACTACCCTTTTTCATATAAATGGGCTGGATTATACGGAGTTGGCTTAAACAAACTATGATGTGCCATGAAATATTGACGGGTATTGCAAATACCTGCAATAAGTACTGTAAAATGAAAACGCTTACTATACACTTAAAGGGGTTGCGCACCTTTCTTTTAGTATGATGTAGACATATTCTGAGACAATTTGCAGATGGTTTTCATTTTTTATTATTTGCGGTTTGAGATATTTCTCTTTTTATTCAGCAGCTTTTCAGTTATCTGCATGCAAGGGTCCAAAGTCCCCTAGCAACCCTGCATTGATTTGAATTAGGGATGCACCGAATCCAGGATTCGGCCTTTTTCAGCAGGATTCGGATTCGGCCGAATCCCTCTGCCCGGCCGAACCGAATCCTAATTTGCATATGCAAATTAGGGGCAGGGAGGGAAATTGCGTGACTTTTGGTCAGAAAACAAGGAAGTAAAAAATGTTTTCCCCTTCCCACCCCTAATGTGCATATGCAAATTAGGGTTCGGTTCGGTATTCGGCCGAATCCTTCGTGAAGGATTCGGGGGTTCGGCCGAATCCAAAAAAGTGGATTCGGTGCATCCCTAATTTGAATAAAAGACTGAAATATGAATAGGAATCTGAGTCATCAAAAGTAGCAATAATACATTTGTAGCCTTACAGAGTATTTTTTTAGTATGGGGTCGGTGACCCCCTTTTGAAAGCAGGAAAGTGTTAGAAGAAAGTGGCAAATAATTAAAACACTAACAAATAAATAAACTATTACTTTACACTGCGTCGGAGTTGGTGTAATTCATTAGTCAATATTGGCTGAGGAGAAGGATAAATTGAAGAGTAAAAAGTGGTGTTATTTATAAAGGTGTGAATGTGCCAGTTTCTAACACTTTTTTTTTTAAACACAGCTTGATAAATATGCTCTTAAAACACTCCTGTGTGGCTTAATCATAGAAACTGGTGAAGATGGCGTTCCAGAAGAGCGAGCATCGTCACAATATATACCTAGTGAAGGGAGGCAAAGTCTATTACCCACTTGCTTCACTTGATGAATTCGATTAAGTCCCACAGCATTACCAGAGAGTAGAAGAGTATATACACTGACAAAATGGACATTTGCTATTGCCTGGGAAACACTGAAAATGTACTGCACTTGAAAGTCCAATTCTTGACTGCATGTACTGAAGACTAAGATTCATGGCAACTAAGTAAAGTGATTAAAATGGATTTACATGAAAGATCTATACCCCCCCAACAGCATTCACTGCATCCGATATATTTTATATGGGTGACGTAATCATTCACAGCACTCGAAAAAGCTCGTACAAATCAAATTCCACGTGATGAGTTGGACCAATGAATAGTGTGCACCTATGTAAACCTGTGAAAAGCTACTTTTTCATTCTTCTGTGCCCCTATCTAGCAGCTAAATAGATTTTAACAATGAATATAATTAAAAATGAGTTGCAACATTTTAGAATGCCCTTTACTTTATACTAAAACTGACCATAAATGTGCCAATAAGATTGCTTCATGGGGGCCTTCTGTTGGGCTGCTCAACCAATATCTGGCTGAAAATCAGGCAGGTTAGAAAAACCAGTCCAGTATAGACTGCATTGGTGTATTCATGCAGTCCTAATGCGACAGGTTTCCTTAGACCAGTAATGATACAATCATGGGGGGGGGGTTGGTGGGGGATGAACAGATCATTAGGTGTACAGCCAAAGGAATAGTTGTAACAGATACTTAATTTTTTATATTTTACCACACAAACTGAACTCCCAGTCACAGTTAATGATAGGCGTTTCCATTCAGGGCTGAAAGGCCATGAACCGGCACACAATGAGCACAACTGTTGGGATTGTAGAAATATAACCAACGCTATACAACAAAGACAACAGAGCTCTATATCAAGGTTGGCCAACAGGAGGTCAGAGGGATTGATGCTGCTGCCCTCCAAGAACTTTCAACAGCTCAAGGACTCGGCCTTTGCACGACATTATGGTCTTAAAATAATCTGGTACATGTAGTATAACATGGGGTTGGCCGGGCTCAATAAACAAACACACTGCTCTATTTGAAATAGAATTGTGTTAAACCACTTCAACTTATAGAGACAAAACAGCATTCCCATCACCAGCGATTTGATTTATTTATATTTATATATATATAGGGCCTAAGGTGGGCCAAAACGTTGGACACACAGACTTATGGAAATAAACATTATTTGATTCACTTCAAAAAAATGGAGTGCGGCACTAAAAAGGCCCTAAGGTGAGCCGAAGCGTTGGACACACAGACTTATGCGAATAAACATTATTTGATTCACTTGTAAAAAAATGGAGTGCGGCTCTATGTGAAGATTATACAAAATATTTGAACCAGCACCCACGTTTAAGAAATCCGTATCAGAGTATTGGAACACACAACCACAAGTATATAAAGTAACCTGGGTGCCAGTCTGAAAATATATAGAAATAGAAGTCCAAATGACAGCACTCCAAGGAATTGTATCAACGACAAAAGTAAATGCTGAAGGAAATTGAAGGTTTGTTGGCCCTAATAAACCTTCAATTTTCTTCAGCATTTACTTTTGTGGTTGATACAATTCCTTGAAGTGCTGTCATTTGGATTTATAGATATATATATATATAGATAGATGCTGTGTGTATGGTTTATAAAGATGTGAGGAACAGAATGGCCAGCACTTGTTGCTGCCTGTAGCCAGTGTGACAGCTGTTTCAGTAGATTCAATTCATGTGTGCTCCAACAGGCTCTTAGCAGCCCCATGTGCAAGATATAAGGGTGCCAGGGCAAGAATATAGATCAATAAAAACAGCAGCACTCTGGTATTATTGAAAAACTTTACTAAAAGTGCCTTAAGGCAACGTTTCGGGCTACTGTGGCCCTTTGTCAAGCCTTTTGCTGTTTCAGTAGCCATTTCTGCTGTTTCCATTGCTCCAGTTCTGATCAGAACCAGTGCTGTGAAGACAGGGATCCACCTAATCACGTGCAAATCCCTCAGTCACACCAGTAAATACATTTCCATCCCGTGTGACGTTTCAGAGTCATGTCACATATATTCCTTAGATTATGCATCGGATTTCCACATAAATAGAACATACATGTGATTTTTTTACTGGTATAAAGAGGCGTGTGAGCAGCCAAAGACGGACAGCTTCTTTCAATTTCTGGATAGAGTTGTAAGATAAGCGACTTTATGACGCCTTGGTTCCCTGGTGAGCGCTGTGTGAGTGACGAGAGCCGACAAGGCCGGGCACCATGTGAGGGTAAAAGAGACTTACAAGGAAGTGGAGACATATGCATGCGCCTTTTCAATGAGTAAGACAACGTGCACAAGCTAAAGGAGGAGGGGACAGTCTGGCCATATTAACTCATGCAACACGATGGGGCGGGAATGTGAGAAGCAATACGGTATCGATGCAACAGTGATAAACTAGCTGCAGTAACCAAACCCAACATGGACACGGCGCACTTCCACTGGAATGCAGGGGCGCGCCCGTAAATGGCCAGTCCACTCAAATAGTCGCCACCTGGTGTGTGTGCCCGCCACGCGGCCAGCCGGCTCCTAGTCACATGCTGACGCGCACTCACACATGTATGATAATGGAGATGGGACGGGAGCGCGCACGGGTGTCCCATAGACGGTGTGAGGAATAGCGATTCCCCTCGCATTGGACATCAGGTGGAGGCGAAGAAAGCAGCAACCCAATCGATGTCTGTAACTGCAGTGAAAGCAAAGGAGAGCAGTATAGGCAGCCGTCGCCTAGAACACACGAAACGTGTTACTTTGGAGTCCTCCCTCGGCTTTCTAAGCGCCTAGCATAGAGCCGGCCTTCCCTTTGCCTTAATAAGTTTCATTCGCCCCGCAGAACAACATCTATAACCATGTGCTTGTAGCACCTAGCCCGTACACGAGTCACGCATCTACTCACCGGTTCCACAGCCGCCATTTTAGATGGATGTGACTCCACAGCCGCCGCTGGCAGGGAAGAAGACGAGATTGAAAAAAATAAAAAAAAAACTACTTTCAAACCCGGTTGGTTTGGGGCGTATCACGTGACGTCCGTCGGCATCTGAGTCTGCGCAAGTTTCAACCAACAACCTGTAAAGAGGGAGGGGTCGCGAAAGGGGTGGTGGGAGTTGTAGTGTAAATGGTCGCCTGGGAACTACTACTATTACGACTTGGCTGTGTGTCACTTGCGAGGCATTGGTAGGCGGATATCTGATCTTTCATTAACTTTGAAGGGCACGAGGGAAGTGCCTGTGTATAGGTGTAACAATCGCAGAGCTGCTGGTAACGCGTGTCTGAGATGTCCCTGCCTACTGATGTTACCAATACTGGCCACTTGGTTAAACTTTAGATCTTACTCGAGTAAACACTTTCAGGTAAACGTTGGCATTATATTTTGTAAAAATGCTCGCTTTCGTGTCTAAAGCAGTTGGTCTGAATGGTATTTAGGGCAGAGACACGTGGAGATAGGGCTGGAAAAAAATACCTGCCTTCCTATATATTTATCTTTTTTTCCTATTAATAACATAGGGATCAGTCATTATTTTTACCGGCCAGGCCGGTAAAATACCGGGGCGACTAATCTCCCTTAACTGCCTTCCTGCCGGCTACAATCTAAATCGCCGGCGGGATGGCACTCGGAGCGCTTCGTTTTCCTAAGTTTCCTTGAAGTTGACGTGCACCAGCCTTGCAGAACTGAATTATTAAAATTAAACAGGTCCATTTTTAAATAAAAAAAAAAGGCAAACTGAGGAAGGATTCAGACAATCATGAATACAGTAGGTACTTGCTAGTTAGACTACGTTTGATGAATGACCGCTATTCCCACGAATGCCCAAAGCACCATAGAATTATGGGCCCGAATGCTGCTACAGTCTGTAAACACTAGTAATAAAACTGTAGGGCTGCTTGGTTAACCCTAATTTGTGTTTAGGAATGGTGAAGAACAGATAAGTAATGCTGACAACTGTCCATGGGTTACTGAGAGAAAAGCCACTGAAGTAGTACGAGCTGCTAATAAATGTGTTTATTTACAATTTCAGGCTCAAGGCCCTTTTTTCAAATGTATGTAACTATGTATAGTGTAGTGTGATAATGCTGACTATATGGCCACAGGGTTGGAGTGGCCCGGCGGGACACCGGGAAAAAACCCGGTGGGTCCCAACCCTCATGGGCCCCCGCCAGGCCAGACCCCCCTCTCAATTTTAAAATATAAAGTTGCTTATGTGCAGTGCGCCGGGTAGTGGCGTCAGCATGTGTGCGCCCGGCAGGGCTGCAATAGGGGAGGTAAGTGAGATGGGGAGGTGGTGAGGAGGGGAGGGGGCCCTGGACGGCAGGCGGGGGGGGGGCCCTGGGCCCCCCAGTCCGACCCTGTATGGCCATATACATACTGTTTGATGAACATGCACACAGGCACAAAAGGCTTACAGACCTCCCTTCTGTTTCACAGATTTCCAAATTGCATGGCAGGACTCCGTTATTCAGGGGTTGGTGTAACATGAGCCTGCCAGCATGCAGGCACAGTTCTGACAGCAGCAGGTGCAAATATGGGGAGAGCAAGGTGTATTGCTAACAAAACACATGACCTTTAGCACCTTGCTCACCTTTTATAAATGAGAAATGATGTGCTTGTCCTGTCCATTATTGATTAAACAGATTTTTAAGAGAAATTACCTATGAATGGCAATATATATGGGAATATGCTCTTGCCTAAATTTTTTTTTTACAAGACACTGATGTCTGCACAGATATGCCTACAACAATGGCGAAAGAACGTTCAAAAAAATATATGGTTGGTATGCACATCACATGGCAAAATAGGAATTTTAATTTGGTCAAAATGCCTGCTATGCATCACAGATCGATTCCATTGTAACAGGGTTACAGGACTCTGCAAACACTACTGCTAAATAAGATTTTCGTTGCCTCTGCAGAAAAACTCACTGTTGATGTGATATATTTAGAATTTGCTAAAGCAGTGGATACACTTTCACGTCACGGATTGGTTCATATAATTAGGGCACTTGGACTGGGGAAGACGGTTTGTACTTGGGTAGAAAACTGGCTGGGTGACAGAGGCCAGCCAGAGTTATAAATGTAACATATTCAAAGTAAGCCAGAGTTGTTAGTGGGGTTCCAAGGTTTTACAAAATGGGGCTGTCCTCCTTAGAAAATAGGTGCTTTACAGCATGTTTAACATGTAAAATTATATGCAAAGGTAAAATACAAATTAAACAGCATTATTTTCCATAGAGTTCGTGGACATACTCAATAATAATAATCTGAACATCAAATTAACAGTCAATATTTCGGAAACTACTATTTCTTATTTAGATCTATTGATCAAGAAACAAGGAGGTAAACTTCACACTACCAATTACGAAAGAAACTGCTACTAATTCCCTTCTATGTTACTCAAGTTATCACCCTCAACAAGTTATCATTACCTATTGGTGAATTTTTGAGAATGAAGCTCCTCTATGGAACTGTTCAAACAACAAGCTGGACAATTAAAACAAAGGTTACGATGAAGAGGCTACTCAGGAAAACTTATCAAGAAAGCCTACCATAGAACACTCTATACAGATAGATCACAACTATTAAATATCAAGACTAAATCTCAAACCAATGAGGTAGTTAGATTCATTACCACATACAATACCAATAGCAATTCGATTAACAATATCTTTTGGACCATTCTCCTAGAAGATGAAACCCTCAACTCTGTCCTACAGGATAAAGTTTCAGTATGTTACAGACGTAGCCCCAACTTAAAAGACATGCTCTCCAAAAGCCACTACCAAAATCCACGTAAACCCATCAATTTAAAGGGATGTTTCCCCTGTGGAAATTGCAATATGTGTGACAAAATGCTTAAAAACACCACATTTACCGATCGGTTTGACCAAGTTCACTACATCAACAACTATATCAATTGCAAAACCACAGGGGTAATTTATTGTTTGGAATGCCCTTGTAACAAAAGATACGTGGGAATGACGACTCAAATGTTAAAATGCCGAATACAGCAGCATTGTAGCTCAATTCGGAATGCCGATAAAGCTAATAAAACAGAAAAATCATTATCAACAGTAGCATGTCATTTTAAAACTTTTCATAATATGAATCCAACTAATCTAAAATTCTGGGCTATTGAGAAAATCAACCTGGGCATTAGAGGGGGCAATTTGGAGCAGGAATTACTCAAACGTGAAAGTCACTGGATTTTCAAATTAAATACTGTTTCCCCAATAGGAATTAATGAAAATATACTTTTTCATGCCTTCTTATAAATTCACATTTTGTTGGATTCTCCCCCTTTTTACATGTGTATAACATGTTTCCCCACTTAGACATATTCACCTGGAAGTGACTTGGGTGAAGTCTAATATATAGGGTTAATGTGGAGGACATTTTGTGCAATAATACTTTATGTCAATCTAGTGTGGGCGTTGACTGAGATACGGCCCTAAATTTTGATGATGTGCAAATCTCGTGAGAATACAGAATACATGAGAGGCGTCAACACGCATAGACGTCCTAAAACTGCGCGTAATCACGCGAGGTTTCTCAACGCAGGCGAAAACACGCACAGACGTCATAACGCTGGGCGAAATCTAGCGAGATCTCTAAACACGGAAGTCTTTAAAAAATGTGCAAGCATGAGTGGACGCCATTTGCCTTGACAAAGCTTTTTAGCGAAATGTGTTGGCAGAGTCTCTCTTCACAATATTTTTATTTTAATTGTTCAGATCCTAATACTATTTCGATAACCTGGGAAAAACCTTTTTAAAAAAATCTTTTTTAAACTGAATTTGAATACTCATAGCCTGGTCCAGGGAGCCGCATTCAATTCCTTCATTCTCTGTTATTTATATGGCACTGGTGGATTTGTGGTTTTTTAGGTTATTTTAGCTCTTTTAAGAGATAGGTTATGTAATATATGAGACCACAGTCCTCAGTGTACTACTTTCTCCCCGTGTGGGGTCCCAGGGCTTAGAAAATAATAGGCAGCAGTTTCTTTGGGACTTCTCCACCTCTATACTATTTTCCTTTTCCTACTTAATTTTCCTTGAATGACGGTTCTGGTTCCTTTTTCTTAAACTAATTTTGCTAATGAATTACCTTGTGATTTTATAATGCACTAGCACTTGCATTAATGATTTATTTTGAACCACACCCACTTATTGGAATTTTGAATCTATCGCTTATAGACTCAGTATATAAATTAACAAGTTGGCACTGGCCATTTTTAATACACAGAAAAGTTTTATTGTTTTGTTTTTTTATTCAGCAATAGGAGCAGCGTATTAAAGTATTAATAAGGTATTAAAATAAAAAACTTCTTTCTATTTTACAGTATGTTACATTGTTTCGTGCATTGTGCAAATATATGTTATTTTTCCCCTTTAAAGGCAGTGTTAAAGGGGTTGTTAACCTATACATTAACTTTTAGTATGATGTAGAGAGTGACATTCTGAGACAATCTGAAATTGGTTTCCTTTTTTTCATTTGTGGGTTTTGAGTAATTTAGATTTTTATTCAGCAGCTCTCCAGTTTGCAGTTACAGCAATCTGGTGGCTAGGGTTCATTTTAAAGCTGGAAAGTCAGAAAAAGAAATTTGGTACTGTGGAAAAGGCGGATATCATAGTACTGTAAAAAAACTAAAATAGAGGGCAGTAAAAATTGCTACCTACTGCAAGTATCATTAGTTTATGTTCTTATGAATTCTCCCTGTGAAATTATTTTGATGGCCAAACCACACCTAGAAGCAGCTGTTTTTTTTTTTAAATCAATTTTATTCACATCGATTTAACATTTTGCAATGAAACAAGTAAAATATTGACATATTACTGGCATTATGGAACAAAACAAAATGCTCTGGATACAGCTCATATCTTTAAATTTGTTAGTGGCCTTTAGTCTTTAGTCTTGATTTGAGTAGGGCTGTATGCTGAGTCTTTTCTGTTTCTTGTGAACTGAACTTATATCCAGTTTTGCTTAGAAGACATGCACTGTAGTTCTGGTGCTTTTATGTTGATGTTGGCTTTCACAAAAGGGAAGATTCCATAACATTCCCTTATAAATTCTATAGGTCAGATTTGTTCCTCTTATTTGCAGGTTCCTGAATCTTTATAAAGTTTCCTCCGCATTTGCGCTTGTGTGCCTTGGAGCGTGGAGCGGTATTCCTAATTCTTTTTACTAATTCTTCACAGGGCCCATCACATTTCCACCAGTGGCACTTAAGAGCCTCATATTCTTTATGGAAAGGGACGCAAATCTATAAAATAATACAATATAAAATAATACAAAGAAAAACCTGATTAATTTCAATATAAAAATGTTTTTTGTATTTTTTCTGTAATTTTTGAGTGCCAAATATATTTAAGCATGTAATATAGAGTATTATCCCTATATCAGGTCCCAAACAGGTGGTTACCCATGCTGATAGTGGGCCCCAGCATTGATGTAATACCTGCCCTGTCCCAGCCCCTCCCGTAATGTGTTTGCTTTGCCCCACCCATCTGTGACATCACCAAAGGGGGCAGGTGGACCCGCACATCACTAGTGTGCAGCATTTTTAGAGTATTCTGACTTTAATTTTAACCAGAAATAAGGATAATAGTTAATAAAACAAATGAATATATAAAAGTCCTGCATTGCCCAGTCTGAAATCTTATATCTATGGTCTTATGGTTTATTGTTAATACAATGTATAAAAGCACTTACCTTAATATTTGCACGACTTTCACTGTTGATACGTTCCATTTCATTCTGAAAGGCTGTCCCATGATTTATGTCAGGTATATCTTTGATAAACAGGTAGTAGTGTATCATTTCATGTAGGAGTATCTGTATAATACAAAATGAGGCAGGTTTTATTTTCTTATAAAGAACAAAGTACAAATAAAGGAGTTGCACGCAAATTCCCAATGAAAGATTTTACAAAACTAAGAAACTAAATGCTTCAGAAAATTCTTATTTCAACTTAGAAATCACTTGGTATCAGGCACTTGGATCAATATTATACTCTATAGCTGCTGATCCACCCTAGTTTCCCATCAAAAGTGTTTGGGCCAAATTGCTCTTGCAGCAGTGATGGGGCGTTTGGCAACTTTACAAGTAACTTCAAAATTTTACAAGTAAAAAATAAAATTACACTTACTCTCACTGTGTCTTTCCTTGGTCGTAAATCCAGAAGAGGTTTGTTTAAGCGAATTTCATTTTTTCCAGTTCTTTGATGATGTTTAAAATACCCAACATTTCTGGAATAGAACATTTGATAGATTATTTGTATGTATTCTTGTCTAAATTTGCGCTATTGTGGTCTTTTTAACTACCCTTTTGTCTTTTTACAAATACAAGTAAATTTAGTACAGCTGTTATTGCATGAAGGAAATTCAGCATTTACTATCAAGAAAAAATTCCTCAGCAACTGCAAAAAATGCCAACATTGTAAGCACCATTTTTACATTTCCTGCACCAAATTACCAATTATCAGTTGTCTCTTCTACTTTTTAAATCTTGGGACTGATTTATAAAATTTTAAATTGAAATTCAACAGAATGTGTTTGAATTTGAGCAGAGAAATACTATTTTACTCTATGATATTGCATAGGGCTGAAAAATAAACAGCTTAATATGAAATCCTTGGTAAAGGCGATTTCTATACATTTATTCAGTTCTAGAAAAACACTTCCAATTCACTTTAAAGATAAGATGTAATAAAAATGCAGTTAGAAAAAATGAAAACAGCACTTTAGCTGTTGCATGAACACATATCTCAGCATACTTTACCGGCTTAACTGACTTTAAAATGTTTGATTTGAAGCTGTTTAAAAGTTCTCAATAATATTAAGGGCTGTCAGTCTAGAACTGCTAAACAAAATTAAATATTAATCTTAAAGGTGTTGGCTTCTCATTATTTAACAACTTACTTAGAGACCCTGTTGGTCCATTTAAGGTCAATTGGTGGCAAGCATCCATAAAAGAATTTGATGTTAAACTCCTCAAACAGGGTCTGGATATCAGGTTTGGGGTCGACGGCTTCCCAGTATGGATGAGCAACGTGTTTAGGATCTTCCGGTTCACTAAATAATCTAGAAGTTAATGTACCCATTTTCTTTCAAAAATGTAGATGTAGTAGCTTATTAAGATATATATAGTAGCTTATTAAGATAGATGTAGCTTTTTACGATAGATGTAGTAGCTTATTAAGATAGATGTAGCTTATTAAGATAGATGTAGTAGCTTATTAAGATAGATGTAGCTTATTAAGATATATGTAGTAGCTTATTAATATAGATGTCTCTTGCTCTAGAAAAACAAAAGTAACGGCTTTTAGCTGGTTGTTGATGCAGCAGCCTGCTTATTTGTGATGTCATAAAGACATCATTATGATGTCATATCATTGAACATCATTGTTCTTACTTACAGCACACATTGTATCTTAAAGGGAAATGTCACCTAAAAATTTATATTTGGTGTCTATCGACGGAAAGAAATCCAATAAGTTGCTTTTTTTCTGTCTTTTTTTGTTTTGCAGTTACACCTGTCTATTGACATCAATTAGAAATGCAGTTATATTTTACAACTGCCCTTTAAAGGATAATTCACATTTTCATTAAATTCTAGTATAATGTTACTAGATATGATGTGAGCTTCTGAGACAATTTGCAACAGGTTTTAATTTCTTAATTATTTGTAGCTTTTGAGTTAGCTTTTCATCCAGCAGCTTTCCAGTTTGCAGTCCGGTTGCTAGAGCCCAAATTACCCTAGCAACCATACATTGATTTGAATAAGAGAGTGGAATATGATGAGAAAAATGCCTAAATAAAAAGATGAGTAATAAAATGTAGCAATAACAATAAATGTGTAGCCTTACAGGGCATTTGTTTTTTAGATGGGCACAATAACCCCCATGTTACAGCTGGAAAGAGTCGGCAAAAGAAGGCAAATAATGGAAAAATTATAAAAATGAAAAAAATAAAGGCCAACTATAAAGTTGCTTAGTATTAGCCATTCTACAACATAGTAAAAAATAACTTATGTATGGGCTTGCTTGGTGTTAGGCCTGCTTCATTCTTTGTGGTTGCTTTATGCAAAGATCAGACATATAGGTTGCAGTGGAGATTTATTTATTTCATATCTACCTTCATACAGCTTTTTTTCTGCAGTTTTATCACTTTATTTAACTGCCTACTTGCCCATCATGCCTCCCTGTTTTAGAGAAGATATAAAGGGCCAGATTCAATTGAGTGAGAAGATTCAATTCAGTGAGAAAAAGGTTTATTACATGAAAACCTATGGACGAGATTCAATCTGAGATGCAATTCAATTCAGAAAAACTTATCTCAGTTTATCACGTGAAAACTATTGAAGTCTATGGGGAAAAAACTGGATCTGAATTTGGAGTTTTGAAGTTTTTTTTCTGCTTGAATTGAATTTCGTCCATGACTTTTCACATTAGGACATGCCTTCCTAGCCAAAATAAAACCAACACTATGGGGCACATTTACTATTGGTCGAATATATCGAGGGTTAATTAACCCTCGAAGTAAAATCCTTCGACTTCGAATGTCGAAGGATTTACCGCGATTCGTTCGTTCGAACGATCGTAGGAAAAATCGAACGATTCGAAGGATTTTGATTCATCGATCGAACGATTTTCCTCCGATAAAAAAATACTTAGAAAGCTTATGGGGACTTTACCCATAGGCTAACATTGTACCTCGGTAGGTTTTAGGTGGTGAAGTAGGTGGTCGAAGTTTTTTTTAAAGAGACAGTACTTCGACTATCGAATGGTCGAATAGTCGAACGATTTTTAGTTTGAATCGTTCGATTCAAAGTCGAAGTAGCCAATTCGATGTTTGAAGTAGCCAAAAAAAACATTCGAAATTCAAAGTTTTTTTCCTTCTAATCCTTCACTCGAGCTAAGTAAATATGCCCCAATATGTTATTCATTATTGCCTACAATATTAGGGGTTTTTCACTTATCCTAAAGTGTAACTACAACCAAGATATATGCTAGTGGTGCCAACTTATTGTGTCTGTTCACCCACTGTAGTGACTTCTTTTTCTCTAAAGTATCAACTTCTTTCTTGGCAGTTAATTTGAAAACTGTTCAAAAATAAAGTGCTTTATAGATCAATGCTTTACAGATATTATTCATCATTTACATTGTTTGTTGCCTTAGAGAAGCTACAAAAAGCTATCTCAGAGGTTTAAACTGTCAGTTTCAACTGTAAGGAATGTAATCAGGAAATGGAAGGCCGCAGGCACAGTTGCTGTAAAACCCAGGTCTGGCAGGCCAAGAAAAATACAGGAGTGGCATATGCGGAGGATTGTGAGAAATGTTACAGACAACCCAAAGATCACCTCCAAACACCTGCAAGAACATCTTGCTGCAGATGGTGTATCTGTACATCAATCCAGAATTCAGCGCAAGAACATCTGTATGGCAGGGTGAGAAGGGAGCCCTATCTGCACGCACCACACAAACAGAGAGTCGCTTGTTGTATGCAAAAGCTCATTTAGACAAGCCACAGACATTTTGGAGACAAAAATGTAGCTATTTAGTCACAATAAAAGGAGCTTTGCATGGCATAAGACGAACACCGCATTCCAAAAAAACACCTGCTACCTACTGTCAAATTTGGTGGAGGTTCCATCATACTGTGGGCTGTGTGGCTAGTTCAGGGACTGGGACCCTTATTAAAGTCGAGGGTCGGATTAATTCAACCCAATATGAACAAATTCTTCAGGATAATGTTTAAGCATCAGTCACAAAGTTGAAGTTACGCAGAGGTTGGATATTCCAACAAGACAATGACCCTAAATAGACTTGGAAATCTACAAAGGCAATTATGCAGAGGGAGAAGTACAATATTCTGGAATGGCCGTCACAGTCCCCCGACTTGAATATCATGGAAAATCTATGGGATGATTTGAAGCAGGCTGTCCATTCTCGGCAGCCATCAAATTTAACTAAATCGGAGAGATTCTGTATGGATGAATGGTCAAAAATACTGCCATCCAGACACTCATCAAAGGCTATAGGAGGTGTCTAGACGCTGTTACATTTGCAAAGGGAGGCTCAACTAAGTATTGATGTAATATCACTGTTGGGGTGCCCAAATCTATGCACCTGTCTAATTCTGTTATGATGCATAATGCATATTTTCTGTTAATCCAATAAATTTTATGTCAGTGCTGAAATACTACTGTTTCCATAAGGCATGTTATATATTAAAAGGAAGTTGCCAATGATAAACAAAACTCCGAAGAATTAAGAGGGGTTCCCAAACTTTTTTCATATGACTGTAAATTACAGAGAAGTTCTATGACCATTTAACACACAAGGCTGAAGGTCATGGAACTCCAAAGTGACTTCTAAGATATTTGTGACGGTACACAAGTTTCAGTGAGTCATGTGATAGAAATTACATCACTAAGCTCAAATGTATAACCGATGACATCACTAAGCATCATTTCAAAGAATATAATTTACAGGATATTCATGGCTCTTGTGTATAATATAAACGATATTAGTCTTTCTGAAGCAAACACACCAGCTGCACCAATGCAGGTACCAATTATATTATAAAACAGTTGGTGATAATTGTTCCTTTAATCCCAGTGGGAATTGATCTTTAGTGAGGGATGTTTTGACCTCTTCTACAATTTGGTGGATTAGTAACTTTCACTAGTTGACTAGTTCACTGCTTTATATTAGTTATTAGTTTTTTCAAACTTTGTACTAAATTGTGGTAAATCAATGTCTCTGCATTTTGTGGCATTACGTGAGAGAATAACTTTCTTTTTATTATATTTTTATTGAGGTAGAATAGAAAGTATTTTGACAAATTACAGTCAAATTTGAAATGGGCATTGTAATGGAGTCTACTGACCTGCTCCAAGATGGCGTCCAAAATGGCGATTCCTCTTCCCTGCACATGGCTCCGGGTGGTCGCAATCATCCTGCATCATCTCCTTCTTGCCCTGTGATTGGTCGCCGGCGACGGAACGGACGCCGGCGTCAGAATCGGGCGCCGGCGTCAAGGCGTCAGCGTGGGGACGCTGGCGTCTGCGTCTGACGCCAGCGCGTCAATTTTGGCGCCAATAGACTGGACTATAAAGACCCTCATTTCCATCCTGACCTTGCCCAATTATAGGTCTATTTCATATAGTTCCTGGGTGCGATATATTCTGTCTTGCTTTTCCGTGTTTGAACCTTGCCTGTTATCGACTTTGAATCTGTACTGCCTGTCTTGACCATTCTGCCTGTTTTACGACCATTCTTTGATAAACCCTTTTCTGTACCGCGATCTTGGATTGTTGCCTCCTCTTTGGTCCTTACTTCAACTGCGCCTTCGGGCCTTACAGTATAATTGGGCCATGGACCCCTCGGAGGAGGCCCAAGTACCCCTCGATGTCGGAGGGGCCATTCGGGGATTGGCTTCTCGCATGAAATCCTATGAAGCCCAGCAGTCTCAAATTGGCCAGGCAATTGATGTTATCCTGGAGAAATTGACTGCCATGTCTCCAGCGGCTCCTGCGGCTGTGCCTGTTCCTGCCATTCCTGCTCCTCTCCAGGTGTCTGAACCTCGTGTTCCCGCTCCACCTCTTTTCAGCGGAGACCCAGAAGCTTGTCGTGGTTTTATTAACCAATGTGAAATTCAATTCACTCTGCAGCCAGGCCAGTTCGTCTCCGAGCAAGCCAAGGTTGGTTTTGTCATCTCCCGTCTGCAGGGGAAGGCTTTGGAATGGGCGTCTCCCCTTTGGGAGAAGAGAGACCCGCTGATCGACAACGCCGGGGCCTTTCTCCAAGAACTCCGGACGGTGTTTGACGCTCCTGGTCGTACTACTGCAGCCTCGGCTCGACTGTTCCAGCTTCAACAAGGCACTCGCTCAGTTCCCGAGTATGCCATTGAATTTCGTACCCTGGTGGCAGAGACCTCCTGGAATAACGATGGTTACCACGCGGCCTTTTACAACGGCTTGGCTATACGCATTAAGAATGACCTCGTTTCCCGGGAAATTCCTTCTCGGTGGGAGGATCTGGTGGCATTGGCGGTGAAGGTGGATACCCGGCAGAGGGAGTTCCAGCTTGAACTCGACCGAGAGCGTACAAAGAGGTACCCCCGGTTCCAACCTTCTTTGGCCCCCCGCTTCCAGAGACCCCTGCTTCTCAATCCAGTTCCCCCTGTGCTTCCTCCTGCTCCTATGGATTCTGCTTCTTCCTCCTTGCCGGCTGAAGAACCCATGCAGATTGGGCGGGCCCGCCTGTCCGAACAGGAGAAACTCCGGAGAAGGGCTGCCGGCCTGTGCCTTTACTGTGGGGGTAAAGCCCACTTTGCCCAGGAGTGTCCAGTGAAGCCGGGAAACGCCAAAGCCTAGGTAAGCTCGGGGAGACTTACCTGGGTGGGATTTGTCATTCTCCCCATTCCTCTACTCTACGTTTCCTTCTTCCGGTACAGATCCAGTTTGGCTCTTTAAAGTTTTCCTCACAAGCCTTTCTAGATTCCGGTGCTGCAGGAAACTTCATGGATCGATCCTTTGCAAGACGTCATTTCATTCCTCTCCAACCCTTGGCAGTTCCTCTTCGTGTCCTGGCGATTGATGATCGTCCTCTGTCGTCTGCCTTCGTCTCACATTCTACTCAGGAACTTTCTTTTAAGGTGGGCACCATGCATTTGGAGAGACTATCCTTCCTCCTCATTGATTGCCCTTCCACTCCGGTTGTCCTGGGACTGCCATGGTTATGTGTACATAATCCAGTCATTGACTGGTCCACATTGCAAGTTTCCAGATGGAGTCCTTTTTGTTTACAGAACTGCCTACCCACTGTTCCGGTTGTCAAAATTTCCTCTGTGTCCTCTAATTCTTCTCTTCCCTCTGTATACCAAGCATTTGCCGATGTATTTAACAAGTCTTCTGCTGAGATTCTTCCTCCCCATCGGCCTTACGATTGCCCAGTGGAACTTCTATCCGGCTCTATGCCCCCCAGGGGCCGCACCTACCCACTCTCTCCTTCGGAAACTTCTGCTATGAAGTTATACATCCAGGAGAATCTTCAGAGAGGATTCATCCGTCCTTCCACCTCCCCTGCCGGAGCAGGTTTCTTCTTTGTTGAGAAAAAGGATGGTAGTTTGCGGCCCTGCATCGATTACAGAGGACTCAACAAGATCACAGTTAAAAACAGGTACCCTCTTCCTCTTATTTCTGAACTGTTTGATCAGCTTAGGGGTGCCAATATCTTTACAAAGCTGGATCTTCGGGGGGCATACAATCTTATCCGGATCCGTGAAGGGGACGAGTGGAAGACCGCCTTTAATACCCGTGATGGACATTATGAGTATTTGGTCATGCCCTTTGGTCTCTGTAATGCTCCTGCGGTCTTCCAGGAGTTTGTTAATGATATTTTTCGGGATTTGTTGGGTCTATGTGTGGTCGTTTATCTGGATGACATTCTTGTTTTTTCTAAAGATCTTTTGGAACATCGTGCCCAAGTACGTGAAGTCCTCTCCAGACTAAGGAAGAACAATCTCTTTGCTAAATTGGAGAAATGCACTTTTGAAGTCTCGTCTATTCCTTTCCTTGGCTATATCATTTCTCCTCTAGGTTTCAAGATGGATCCTGCCAAGGTGTCTGCAATCCTGGACTGGCCTCTTCCTACCAGTGTCAAAGCCATTCAGAGGTTTGTTGGCTTTGCCAATTATTACAGACAGTTTATAAAAAATTTTTCTTCCAGACTTTCTCCAATTCTGGCCCTGATTCGTAAGGGGGGCAAACCTCAACACTGGTCTCCTCAAGCCCTGGAATCCTTCAAGTCCCTCAAAGAGGCCTTTTCTTCCGCTCCAATTCTTCGGCACCCAGAACCCCTACATCCCTTCTTCATGGAAGTTGACGCCTCTGATGTCGGAGCTGGAGCAGTTTTATCACAGAGATCCATTTCTGACGGTAAACTCCACCCTTGTGCGTTCTTTTCTAAAAAATTTTCTGCCCCAGAACAGAACTATGATGTGGGGAATCGTGAACTACTTGCCATCAAATTAGCCTTGGAGGAATGGAGACACTTACTGGAGGGTTCTTCGGTTCCTGTGACAATTTTTACCGACCATAAGAATCTTGAGTTCATCCAAACCCTCAAACGCCTGAATCCCCGGCAAGCCAGGTGGGCACTTTTCTTTTCCCGTTTTAATTTTGTCATTACCTTTCGTCCTGGCTCCAGAAACAGGAAGGCCGATGCCTTATCCAGAAGCTTTATTCCTGAAGATTCTGTGTCCGAGGAACCTGAACCTGTGGTACCCTCCATCAAGATTATTGCTGCCTTGTTCCCTTCCTGTGCCTCCCAATTGTTGTCCGCTCAAGATTCTGCTCCTGCGGAAACTCCTCTTGGTGTTGCTTTTGTCCCTCCAGAATTTCGTCTTGCTATTTTGTCTCAGTCTCATAGTTCCAAACAGGCCGGACATCCTGGAATTCAGAAGACGACCGAGCTCTTATCTCGTCTAGTATGGTGGCCAACCTTAAGAAAGGACGTTAAAGATTTTGTCTCCTCATGTTCCACGTGTGCTGTGTCTAAATCCGGACATTCTCCTCCCAAGGGTTTTCTTCTTCCACTGCCCATCCCATCTCGACCCTGGACTCACCTCGCCATGGACTTTATTGTCGATTTGCCCATTTCCTCCGGCCACACTGTCATTTGGGTCGTTATCGACAGATTCAGTAAGATGGCTCATTTCACTCCTCTCCGCAAACTGCCTTCTGCTCCTGAACTTTCAGAACTGTTTATTAAACATATTTTTCGCCTCCATGGCTTTCCAGCAGAAATTGTGTCCGATCGTGGTCCTCAATTTGTGTCTAAATTTTGGAGGTCACTGTGTAATGCTTTAAATATCTCTCTTCAATTTTCTTCTTCTTATCATCCTCAGTCCAATGGTGCCGCTGAACGTGTTAACCAGGCCTTGGAGCAATTTCTTCGTTGCCATGTGTCTTTGTGTCAAGATGACTGGTCGGACCTTCTTCCCTGGGCGGAGTTTGCCCATAACAATTCTTTACATTCTTCTTCCCAGAAATCTCCTTTCTTCTGTGTGTATGGCCGGAATCCTTTGGCATTCCCTCAGGATCTCTTACTCACAAATGTTCCTGCTGCTAATGATCAAGCCGCTCATATGCTGGCCATCTGGCAGGCCACCACTGCTAATCTGGAAAAGAGTTCATCCTCTCAAAAGAAGTTTGCCGACAGGAAAAGAATTGCCGCCCCACCCTATGCTCCTGGTGAAAAGGTCTGGTTGTCTACACGGAATATTCGCCTCAAGATTCCCACTCCTAAACTTGGCCCCAAATTCATCGGTCCCTTTCCCATCATCGAGGTCATCAACCCTGTGGCAGTTCGTCTTCTTCTTCCTCCCGAGATGCGGATCCCTAATGCCTTTCATGTGTCTCTCCTTAAACCTGCAGTGTCTTCCCCCTCTTCTTCTTCCACAGCTCCTGTTGTTATCGATGACCATTTAGAATTTGAAGTCAGCAGGATTCTGGACTCTCGTTTTTCCAGGGGCGCTCTCCAGTACCTTGTCGAATGGAAGGGTTTCGGTCCCGAGGAATGCTCTTGGGTGAAGAAGTCTGATGTCCATGCCCCCATCCTTGTTCGCAGGTTTCATAGGCAGTTTCCTTCCCGTCCTGGTCCCGGTGGTCCTGAGGCCCCCCCTAAGGAAGGGGGTACTGTAATGGAGTCTACTGACCTGCTCCAAGATGGCGTCCAAAATGGCGATTCCTCTTCCCTGCACATGGCTCCGGGTGGTCGCAATCATCCTGCATCATCTCCTTCTTGCCCTGTGATTGGTCGCCGGCGACGGAACGGACGCCGGCGTCAGAATCGGGCGCCGGCGTCAAGGCGTCAGCGTGGGGACGCTGGCGTCTGCGTCTGACGCCAGCGCGTCAATTTTGGCGCCAATAGACTGGACTATAAAGACCCTCATTTCCATCCTGACCTTGCCCAATTATAGGTCTATTTCATATAGTTCCTGGGTGCGATATATTCTGTCTTGCTTTTCCGTGTTTGAACCTTGCCTGTTATCGACTTTGAATCTGTACTGCCTGTCTTGACCATTCTGCCTGTTTTACGACCATTCTTTGATAAACCCTTTTCTGTACCGCGATCTTGGATTGTTGCCTCCTCTTTGGTCCTTACTTCAACTGCGCCTTCGGGCCTTACAGGCATGCTTTCACATCTGAAAATATGAGGTAAAGGAGCAGGATGTGATGGGCTTCCTCTGGGGTGCCAGAACTGAGTGTTATTTGAGGAAAGGTATGAAGATACATACATAACTTTTATGGATGCACCAAACCCACTATTTTTGAATTCAGCCTAACCCCGAATCCTTCATGAAAGATTCGCACAGTGTAAAGGTGAGCGTTTTATGGTAAGGCCCCAGGTTTCTCACTAAGACCAGTATTGCCTGGATCCGATTACCAAATGCTTCTAGTTCCTGCCCTGGAGGAAAATTGCTGACTAAGAGAGGTAGGTAGGAGAATCATTCCTAGGTTCATTTCAGTTTGTAGTAGGGAAGCACTGAATCCACTATTTTGGATTTGGCCGAACCCCTAAATCCTTTGCAAAAGATTGGGCCGAATACCGAACCGAAAACATTTTGTACTTCCTTATTTTGTGACAAAAAGTCACGCGATTTCCCTCGCAGCCTCTAAATTACATCAGCCGAATCCTTCTGCCTGGTTGAACTGAATCCTAATTTGTGTATGCAAATTCGGATTCGTTTGGCAGAGCATGAAGGATTCGCCCAAATCCTGCTGAAAAAGGCCGAATCCGGAACTGAATCCTGGATTCGGTGCGTTCCTAGTTTGTAGGCACAGTTCTCTTAAAGGGGTTGTTCACCTTTGGATTAACTTTTAGTATGATGTAGAGAGTGATAGTCTAAGACAATTTGCAATTGGTTTTCAATTTTTATTATTTGTGGCTTTTGAGTTATTTAGATTTTCATTGAGCAGCTCTCCAGTTTGCAATATCAGCAATCTGGTTGCTAATGTTCAAATTAACATAGCAACCATGCCTTGATTCGAATAAGAAACTGGTATATGAATAGGAGAGGCCTGGATAGAATGATGGATACAAAGTGGCAATAACAAATAATTTGTAGCTTTACAGAGCATTTGTTCTTAAGATCGGGTCAGTCACCCCCCCATTTGAAATCTGGAAGAAGAAGTCAGAATAAGAAGGCAAATAACTTAAAAACTATAAAAAAAAAAATACTGAAAACCAATTGAAAAGTTGCTTAGAATTGGCCATTCTATAACATACTAAAAGTTAACTTAAAAGTGAACCACCCCTTTAAGAGAGTAGGGATTATCTTGTGGGAGACACGTAGGTAGGCAATATTCTATGTTACCTTGAGTGTATGTTTTTGAAAAGTGCGGTTCTATGTCAAGCTAGGCTATTGCCAGATGATATGAGGTTACAATTGCCTCTAGTAGCCTGGTAGTAGTGAAGTAAAGCCCCCATGGTTTTAGGCTTAGAAAGGAAAGATGATTTTATTCATGGGCATTTGCCCCCAGATAAAGATGGAGTTACCTATCTGCAGGGATTGTGCAGGTTTTTCAGGAAAGTGAATAGGGGGTAGTAATGTCATTTTCACATATGCTTTACACCTGCCCTATGAAAGCATGTAGGTAAAATCACGTTTTAGATCTGTTATAAGGCTGGTGTAATTTGCTGCATATGTCCATACAAAAGCATTTAAGCATAAATTATAACCAATCCTTGTAGAATAATTTAACAAAAATGGACTAGTGGCCCAGGTGCTCCTGCCCAGGCCCTCAGCTCAAGGGAGTAGACAATCCATGTACAGACAAGCAAAAATAAAAATTGGTTCAGGGCACTCTAGCAAGCCACATATAGATCAGACCAAAAATCAATAAGTAAAAATAGAAAAACCTTTATTTAAACAATAATCTCCATTTTAACGCATTTCATGTCACTATGTAAGGCGGCGCAGCTCCGTGGCGGAGGGTGCGGCCACCTCCCCCTGGCTATTTAAGATGCAGGCGCAGTGATGCTGCGCAGTTATACTTACATCTAGCCGTAAGTACCGGTAACTTCAGCGTCTGCGTGTTCACAGTCATTTTCTTAGGTCCTAATTTTCGGCTTGTCATCGACTCTGGTTTCAGCTCTTCTCCCTGGTACCTTTGCCTGGCTCTACGGATTCTCAGGCTTGACCCGGCTCAAGTTACTCAACCTTCTATTATCTGTTGCCTGGAATTTAAGATTGTTGCAATAGAAAATTGCTGATCTTGGCTTTTCTCACTCCTTGTCTGCACCGTTACCAAGAGGATTTTCCATAGCAACGGCTCAAGTTTCCCTCTTCCTGCCTAATAGTGAGTTACAAGTTACTCAACCTTCTATTATCTGTTGCCTGGAATTTAAGATTGTTGCAATAGAAAATTCTAGTGCTGGTTAACTCTTGCAAGCTCAAAACAAACTTTGCCTATTGTTTATTCTACAAGACTGTGATTACTGTTGCAAAACCTTTTGTCAGCTGTGCCTGCTTGCTTTCTCTGCTAAAGCAACCTATTCCTGCTAAAGACGTTTCCATTAACCCTTGCCTGACTGTGTTGCTTTGCTTGGCTATGTCCTGCATTATTTCATACTGACTGCTTGGCTATCTGTCTACGTGGGGGCTTATATCATCTATCTGCTCCTAAATCCAGGCCTGAATACCTATCCGAGTTTTCACGGATATACTTACCTTTGAAGTATGCCCCCTTACATCTATGCCCCTGCCAGCACTACACCACCCACACCGGGAGTGAGCTCCCGGTGAGAGCAGTCATGTTGTGTCAGTCTCATACGCATAACGTAAAAAAAAAAAAACTACTGTTATCCCCAACTGGAATGTGGGCTCCATTAACCCGCACCTTTGGTTGGAGATAACATTTTTACCCAACAGGTGCCCTTTAAATATAAGCTAATTTGCTGCATAGGCAGTGTCAAACAAGGTGAATGTTCTAGATATTTAATGGATTATTGGGACCAACCAAATAGCTTTATTTCAGGGTCTAAAAAGCGATAATCATGAAAAGACATAGCTGGCCTAGAAGTCAGCAACATAAAAGTCAGAATGCTACATGATTTTTTTCAATTTGATTCAAAGATAGAATGTATTCACTTTCACACTGATGTGAAAAAATTATGCCCAGCTGCGTTATAAGGACACATTAAATGAAACAGGACAAAAATTGCCATGGTTCTCCAAACAACCTTGAAAACATAAAGCACTGCTTATTACAAAACAGGACCTGAATGCTTTTTGTTCATAGCATTCTGACTGGCAGAACATCAAATAATTTCCCTTTGCTTAAAGGAGAACTAAAGCTTAACTAAAGAAGTAGCTAGAAATGTTGTACATTATGTTTTGGGCTTCTGTACCGACTCAAGGCAACCAGAGCCCTTTAGCAGTGAAGATCTGTGTCTCCAAAGATGCCCCAGTAGCTCCCCATCTTCTGCTGATTCACTGCACCTGCTCTGTGCTGCTGTCACTTACTGACCTTAGGGACTCATTCAAAATATAATGTACACTTAGAATAGAAATGGCACACTATAAGGCTGATAAGTAATTGATACAGATAGCATCATAATGTAATAATCAGCCTTGTAGCATCAGCTTATATTACAGTCCAACCTCATTTTCTTCTTGATAATTTGTGACAACTCCTAAGCTTAGCTTTCCAACAGTGGCTCAGAGCCCACTGAGCATGTGAGTGTCGCAGACACTTTCCAAGATGGTGACCCTCTGTGACAAGTTTGACGTCCTGGATCATTGCTGCTATTGAGAAGCTGAAACTTTACATTGGCATAATAAGTTCATTATATAAAATATGGCATTTTTAGCCATATTCATTGTTAGGGTTTAGTTCTCCTTTAAAAGAGCAAACATTATTTAATATTTAATTCTGAAATTTTGCATGGGGCTAG
This sequence comes from Xenopus laevis, assembly GCF_017654675.1. Classification (NCBI taxonomy): domain Eukaryota; kingdom Metazoa; phylum Chordata; class Amphibia; order Anura; family Pipidae; genus Xenopus; species Xenopus laevis. The sequence goes on along the minus strand of NC_054371.1, from coordinate 79,493,436 downwards.
ACATGATGTCAGTTTCTCAGGTGCCCCAGTCATGTGACTTGTACTCTGATTTTATCAAAGGGTGAATTTTTACTTTCACCCTTCGATAAATACGCCTTTAAAATCCCATAGAAATGAATGGAGAGAGGCAGTATTTCACTCTAGTGGACTGTGGTGACCTCTAATTTCACTCTTTGATAAATATACCCCCATGTCTACCACCTAGTGCTGAGGCATTTGATATACAGATATGTAGAAGAAGGTCCTTATTTTATCTTGGGAAAAACACATTATTTACAGACACTCATAAGCCCAGAACATAACCTTACACCTCAAATCCAAAGACCAGGGCTGGAGTTCAAGGACCGGGTCTAGCCCCCCTTCCTTCCTTGGTTTGCACCCAGGATACCTTGAGCCCTGGCCTTTGAGACCTTCCTACAAATTTGGGTCAGCATAGGACAGCTACATCTCTGCTGTTTAAAGGGGTTGTTCACCTCTGAGTTTACATTCAGTATAATGTAAAGAGTGACATTAAGAGACAATTTGCAATTGATTTTCATTTAATTTTGAATTATCTAGCTTTTTAGTCAACAGCTCTCTAGCGATCTGGTTGCTAGGGTCCAAATTACCCTAGCAACCATGCATTTTGAATAAAAGACTGGACTATATATAGGAGAGGGCATGAATAGAAAGACAAGTAATAAAAAGTAACAATAACTATACATTAGAAGCCTTACAGAGCATTTGTTTTTTTAGATGCGGTCAGTGACCCCCCATTTCAAAGCTGATAAGAGCCAGAAGAAGTGGAAACATTTAATTAGAATTGGCCATTCTATAACATATAAAAGTTTACTTAAAGGTGAACCACCTCTTTAATAGGCAAAAATATACCATCTATGCATATGTGGATTAAAATCTGGGAAAAGCACCATGCAAAATAGAATGCCAGTTTTTTTTTTTTTAAACTTCTCTTTATTTTTCACGGTATATCTCCATACAAAATAAAGGCATATATCGTACATTACAATCGTATTGTCACATCACATAACGTCGTAAGATATAGCATTATCACATGTACAATCAATACCTGAGAATACAGTACAACTAGTGACTGAAAGTAGAGTGACAACTAAAAGAGTCGGTCAAGGTAGGTCAAACAGACCAATAAGATTAACTAGGTCAACTAGGTCATTTAGAGCAACTAGGTCACCAGGTATGTCCGCCTATTACATATTATGGTCAAATCAACTCAAATTTACTCAACCCTCCAGAGTCATGAGGTAGCCCGTGGGGCCGGGTGTCGGAAAGACTGCCAGACAGACCATATTTTATCGAACTTCGAGTAATTGTGTTCGTTCTTGGCTGCCATCAACTCCATACTAGCTCTGTAATCGACTGCCATCAAAACTTGTTGAAAATCTAGCAGACCAGCAGTTTTCCAGTTATTAGCAATCAAAAGTGTCGTTGCATTAAAAATATGGAACAAAAATTTCTTCTGGAATTTAGTGATCGCATCTGGCAGGTTCAACAATAAGGCAGCATCCGGTGTGTGTGGGACCCCAAATTGTAGATCAACATTTATCAGGGTGAAAACGTCGTTCCATAGGTCAACTACCAAAGGACAGGACCACCACAAGTGCACTAATGTCCCATGATGCCCACAACCCCTCCAGCACAAAGGGGAATACATCTCTGATATTTTGTTTAATTTTACTGGCGTAAGGTGCCATCTATAAAGCAGTTTTTTATAAGCTTCAATATAGTTAGTGCACCTAGTAGCACCAACGAGGGTTAGCTGAATTTCCTGCCATCGATCAGGTGAAAGTTCTACATTGAGTTCTTGTTCCCATTTAATGATGTGGGGTCTGGTGGCAGAGTAAGTAGAAACTTGTAGCAGTCCGAAAGAACTCATTTAGCCTGACCCCCAATTCTACACAGATATTCAACCCTGGACCTCTGACGTAAGGTTTTATATGATGGTGAGGCCCTGCTCAGAAAATGCGTGAGTCTGAGATATTTGTAATAGTCCTTCTGACACAGTTGGTATTTGTTCTGAAGTTCTGTAAATTGTCGGTAGACATTTATCAAGTACAAATCAGAAACTGTCTGTATGCCTTTTTGCACCCAAGCTTGCAAATCTAGATCCTGCACCAAAAATTTCACATTCAGCAAAGGCATATTCAGTGAAGGGAATTTCCCCATATCCCTGTTAGTGTGTAGGGAATCCCACTGAAGAATAATAAATTTGGTGGAGGGCAATAAACTTAAGTTCCTAGGTCTGTGCTTAACTGGCAACCATAACAATTGGGAGACGGTTAAATTAGAAAGGGTACCATTCTCAATGTCCAGCCATCGTTTACAACCAGGGGGACTATGCATTCTCACTGCAGTCTCTAAGAGGGAAGCCCTATAGTATTACAGCAGGTTGGGTAAACCCACACCGCCATTGCTCGAGGGTTGTTGCAAAACTTTGGCTGAGACACGGGGTCTCCTGCCCCCCCATACAAACAAAGTCAATTGCGCCTGTAATGATGTTAGGAACTTCCGAGGAAGTTGAATTTGAATGGTTCTGAAATAGTACAGTATTCTGGGTAAAACATTCATTTTAGTAGCTATAATCCTACCCACCCAAGATGTATAGAGGGTTTTCCATCTCTGATAATCAGCCAGTAATGTTTGCTGTAGAGGGACAAAATTCAACTTGAAAAAGTGGTCAGGATCTTTGGGAAGTTTTATACCTAAATACGTAAGAGAGTTAGGCTTCCATTCAAAGAGAAAGTTACCATGCAGGCATGCTAATTGCCGGTCGGGGATGTTAATTGCTAGCGCCTGTGTTTTGCTCGAGTTAATTTTATACCAAGATGCTTTGTAAAAGGCATCTAATTCCTTCAGTAAATTAGGGATAGCTGTGTGAGTTTGACAGCGACAAAATTATGTCGTCAGCGAAAAGTCTTATCACTTGAGGGCCAATATTTGTGGGGATGCCGGATATGTCCTGATTCAACCTGATTTTGCATGCCAAGGGTTCCACAAGAAGTGCAAAAATCAATGGGGAGATGGGGCACCCCTGCCTAGTGCCATTGCTGATGGGGAAGGCGTCAGACAGGATCCCAGATGCGCAAACTCTAGCAGTAGGGGAGGTGTACAACATTGAAATTGCTTTAAGGAATGTAGGACCTAAGTTGAACTTGCACAATGCGGTGTCCATATAACCCCAATGAAGCCTTCTCCGCATCCAAAGACAGCAAGACTGATGGTATATTATTTTGCTTGATAATGTATAATAGATTGTGAAGTTTCCTGGTATTGTCTGCTGCTTGGCGTCCCTGTATGAAACCCACCTGATCTGTGCTAATGAGGGAGGGTAATATGTTGTTAAGTCGCAGTGCTAGTATCTTGGAATAGAGTTTTAAGTCGGAGTTGAGCAGCGATATAGGCCTATAATTTTGGCAGAAATCCGGCGACTTGCCAGGTTTAGGTATCGTTGAAATGTGTGCCTGTAAGAATTCAGGGTTAATTTGTCCTGTATCAATTATATTCCTGAAAAGCGTCAGTAAATGAGGGGCAAGTAGATCTTTGTATGACCTATAATAAGCGTTCGTGAAGCCATCCGGCCCTGGTGCCTTTCCCATTTTTAGGATCTTAATTGCTTGGAAATTGGGGCATTAAGCTCCTCCTTTTGTTCTAGCGTGGGCTGCGGCAAATTACAAGAGTTTAAGTAACCTTCTATGTGATCCTGTGATGGTTGTACTTCTGCTGAATTTGTGGATAAGTTATAGAGGGAGGTATAATACTGTGCAAAGTGGTCAGATATACCTTTGGGGTCAGTGATTTTAACATTATGGTCCATTATATGGCCTATTCTGGACTGGGCTTGTTTGACTTTAAGTTGGGTAGCCAGGAGTCTAGTCGCTTTGTTACTGTTGGTATAATAAAATTGCTTATGTAATTTCAATCTATATTTAGTTTTATACATTAGTAGACTACTGAGTTCCCTTTTATGGTTTTGGATTTCGGAGTAGAGTGCATTGGTAGGGTTGGAGTGATACGCAATAGTCGCTGACTGTATTTTCTGTTCTAAATCGATTCTCTTAATATCCCTTTGTTTACGTAACCTAGCTGATATCGCAATTAGGTCTCCCCTAAGGGTGGCTTTGTGCGCTAACCATAATGATTGAGGATTAATCTCCGCTGACTGATTGAATTGGAAATACTCCTTAATCTTCGATTCCACCTGTTGTCGTGTATCTGGATTTTGTAATATAGCATCATTAAGTCTCAAGGGTGTTAAGTGGGATTTTTGCCTATAAGCATCAAGATGTATGCCAATTGGTGCGTGATCTGACCAGGATTGGATGCCTATCCAAGCTTTGGAGATCAGGGTCGAAGTCTTTCGATCTGTAAATATTACATCAATTCTTGATGACATGGCGTGTCTGGGGGAATAGTATGTGTACTCCTTATCTAATGGGTGCTTAGCCCGCCACACATCGACAAGTGCCAAGCTATGAAACAATCCCCGTATTTTAGCAGCTATCCTGAGCTGGGATGGTGTAACTCGTGTATACGGTTTAAAGGTATCATGGATGGGGTCTAATACTATGTTAATGTCCCCCGCCACAATACATCTCCCTGCCTTGTGTTCTAACAGGCTTGTGAGTGTTTTCGAAAGAAACTGTAACTGGTTGTCATTGGGAGCATACAGGTTAATAAGAGTGTAAATCTGATTGTTTAAAGAGCAAATAAGCATAATATATCTACCCAGGGGGTCTGCAAATAGCTGAAGTTTTTGGAAGGCCAGTCTGGAACTCAATAGAATAGAGACTCCTTTCGTTTTTGAAGTGGAGTATGCATGAAAATTGTGTGGGTATTTCTTATTGTAAAAATTAGGATGATTGGACCGTTTAAAGTGAGTTTCTTGATAAAATATCACATCTGCTTTAGCTTTGTAAGCTTCATTCAGGGCCAAATTTCGTTTCTGTGGGGTATTCAAGCCCCTGGCATTAAGTGAGTAAAACTTAACCATCGTATTGATCAGCTATTTGCTGAACCCCATAACCATACATATGCATACATTTGACATTGAGAATGAGCATTTGGACAGTGACCTGGTGACCATTTATCTGAAATAGAAAATGAAAGCAAACATTGCTGAACTGTAGCGAAACAAGGTAGGAGGAAAAGTAATAATAGAAACAACATTGTAGATATGCAAGATGGTTACCAATGCCGGACAGAAAAAAGGGTGACATAGTTACCATCCTGTGGCACAGAAAAAGGTGAAATCTTGGCTGTGCCTAAATCTTGTCTGCAGGCGATCAGCTTGTAGACTAGTGGGGGGGGGGGAGAAGATAAGAAAAAAGGAAGAGAAAAAAAAAGGGATAAAGTGAACGCTCCGTTTCTCGAGCCATTGCTTGGAAAAAGAGATAAAGGAAGGACATCCGCCTTAAATGAGGGTAGAGGTATATCTTCCGTTACGGTTCTGCAATCAGGCTGTGTGCCATTCTGTAGGCAGCTTCTTAGTGGAGGATGCTTGCGAGGACATGTTCTTGGGAGATGGCGGTCTAGTCGGGCCTAGGTTCCAACGTTGCGTAGCTTTAATGGCCTCATCCGGCGTGGAGAGAGTGATCGGCGATCCATTCTTGAGGACAATTATCTTTACCGGAAAACCCCAGCGATTGGGGACTTTATTTTCCCTGAGTATGGTAGTCGCTTCATAGAATGCCAGTTTCGCCAGAAAAATAGCTGAATCATAGGTTTGGATATGAAGTAATAGTATCTGGCCAATATGTATCGGCAAAGTACATACATACATCTGTCCAGAATGCATGTGTGAAGCTCCATAAGCAATATTTTAGTGTGGAAATGCACATAATACATATTTGGTGCAACCTTAATTGGAGAATTGCAGCACTTGTATTACTACCAGCACTTGTATTACTACCACCATCTTGTGGTAATATACCTAATTGCACCAGGTATAATATACAAGAAACCCCTGAAATTTATTTTTTTATTATAGTGTAGAGTAGAATTACAGAATCTGAATACTCACTTATATAAATTGTATGAATGGGACAAACGATTTCATAATTTGATATCAATGGTATCCACAATATCCCTGTATCCATCAAATTGCCTTACAACAACTATATTAGGTCTCTAATAACTATATGTGTTGTAATAATCAGAATTATCAGTGTTTTTGTTTAGTTCGAAATAAAAAGTGCCACCTAGATTGTGACCGCTGTGTTAAAAGAGGTTTCCTATGTCCTGGCCATATTTTTCATATATGTTGTACGTATGCTAATTAACTCTACTTATTTTCATATGAAGCAGGGAAAAAGGTTAAGGGTGATTTCATAATCAGTTACTAGATGCTATATGGAAGAATTAGAGGTGCCGACAATGTGAGAGAGATTAATAAGTAAGAGTAAGAGAAAAAAATTACATAATAAAAGGAAAATTAGTCTTTTAAAGAGAAGTGAAAAAGAGAAGGAGCAAAATTAGAAGAACATGGATGAATGCTCCATATACTGTATAATCAAATGGCAGTGCCCCTCACATTGGCCTCCTCTTTACTATAACTATTCCAATCATTCTCACTGAATAGTGGATTCATTCAATTTGTGGCACAATCATAAGGGACCAACTGATCATGGCAAACCCGTTTGAAAATTTGATGTTAGGTGTCACTGAAACTTTCAGCTATACATTATACACAGGTGCTATATAAGGAATATTGCACACCATTGCTTATAATGTATTTCACTTTATTTCCATAGGAAACTCTCATAAAGGCATGACTTCTAAATCGGCAGGGGCATCATCCCAGGGCCCACTGCTTTGGGGGGCCACTGTGCCACTATTTGTTACTCCCATTTTCAAATATCACTGCGTGGTGACATCACAGGGGGATCCCAGAAGCCACGAGCGTGCAACACAAAGGATTTCCCAAAGGATGTTATTTACACGTTGACAGATCTGTTAATGAAGTTCTTATTGGCCATTTTTTTTACCAGTAGTAATTATACTGGCACATCTGGGCTAAATATGCTGATTACTCATTGTCTGTAGTAATTATACTGGCATGTCTAGGGTTAACATGCTCATTGTCCATTTTCTGTAATAATTATTCAGGCTGGGATGTTTTGCTGAAATGGATGTGGTGCACAGGGTCCACCGAGGCCTTCTTTACAAGTATTCCTGTGGTTTTACTCACAGAGGGGGTGCTGCTTTGTGACTGGCTTCTGCCTATTTATGGATATTCTGTAGTGTGTAACCAAGCCCCTCCCCCTTGGCTTTGCATTTGATGAACATACACAAAAAGGAAAAAACATACAGTGTGTGGGATCTGATCAGTCCCTTTGCTCTAAACCCCATTTTGTGAGTAGCAGCTTATGGCGAATTCCATGAAAATGAAAACCTTTAAAGGGCAAAGAAAAGCTAGAATCACTGGGAGGTTGCAATTTGTTTAGGCACCCCCTCACAGAGACTTTAATAACTAGGGATGCACTATTTGGGATTTTGGGCGAATCCCCGAATACTTCATACTTCAGCCAGGCATGAGGAATCATCCGAATCCTGTTGAAAAAGACTGAATCCTGGCCAAACCTGTCTTAGCAGATCATTTGACAAGGTTACCTGCAGTTAGTGTGATAACATTATGGTGCAACGTTTGCCCAGGTGTATTAACCCATTTTGCTCTCGAACAGATGACCACTAAGTACTAGCTGCTAATTGGTTTTCTTGCTGACACACAAAGAATTTTATTGAGGTTCCAGCAGATATTTTGGTGGAGGTCTCCCTTCCTTTCCTACAGCAACATCTCTGGCATTTGTCAGCAGCATATACACACTGCCACTGCATTTTTGTTTTTTAAGAAAGCCAGAGTACACAGGGCCGGAGTTATATAAGCGGTGCCCCGAGACCAGCTCCCAGACGCTTCGCGTGCGCGCCCCTCCAATGGCTGCGTGGTCCCAGCGCCGGCCCCTATGCGAGCGCGCTATTCAGTATCGGAGCACCAAGCGCTCTTTTGGATGCAGCAGGGCAGCATGCCGCCCCTAAAACTTTGCCGCCCTAGGCACAGGCCTATGTGGCCTCAGGGCTGGATTTACATAGTGAGTGCCCCTAGGCCCACTGACATTTGTCGCCCCCAACCCCTCCCCTATATTCGTGCAAATTTTCATAATCTGGACCAGAGCAATAATGGCACATGGGAAATTTAAAAAATGATTGTATCCCCTGCGCATCCCCAGTGTTTCTGAACCAATGTGGGTTTTTGGCAGCATGCTGCCCCCTAAAATCCTGCCGCCCTAGGCCCGGGCAAGTCTTGGCCTGAGGTCAAGCCCGATGGGCTGTAACATCCATCTAGTGAGAAAAAAGTGCCACCAAAAAAAAAGACATACACAAAAAGGTGATGGTGTCCAAGTGCAAAGTGCAATGCCATTATGTGCCTTGGTAAAGCCGTGGCTAGTGTCCTGATTCCGCCAGTCAAAAGGCTGGAGCAAAGAAAGTGCTAAAAAAAAAAAGGTTTAAAGTGCATGATCCCCATGAGTGAATCAGGTTTTCTCATTAGATACTACACTTGCTTTACCTCCTCAGATATATGAGCTCCGCTTTCTGTAGCCCCGCACGTGTATGACTCATGATCCCACCCACCATGTTAGAGCCCCGCCCTACAGCCACTCCTCCCCCAGAAGCCGACTCATGGGAGGGCTTACCCCGAGCCTCATCACAGCCTTACAATATGGAAGCCACTGACGCCCTGCGTGGATCCGCCCTGTCCCAACCCCTTTCTCTGCTTTCGACTCCACCCAAGGATTTCAGAGCCGCCCCATACATCTCCCTTACTCGGGTCTGCCACTTATCTGCCCTATTAGGTTTGTTTTCAGGCATAGGGCCGCCCAGCCTCTTCAGCCATAGGACAGTCGCTCGCCTCATCCCCTCCGTTGTGTAGGTGCAGAAGCCGGGGGAAGCATGGCGGCGGTGGAGAGCCGAGTGTGTGAGACTGAAGGCTGCAGCAGTGAGGCCAAACTGCAGTGTCCGACCTGCATCAAGCTGGGAATCCAAGGCTCCTACTTCTGCTCCCAGGTACCACTGCGCCTATGGAGGGCGGCACCGGCTTCCCATTCAGACAGCGTGTGTCGTGCATGTGCGGCACATCAGTGTGTCTGTCATTACCCGGCCGTCACTACGTTACAGGGAACGTCCATTCTGCGGCCCTCAGCGTTTTGTTCAACTACAACTTCCTCAAGTCCATTGTTGCCGGTGCCAGTTGTAGTTTAACAAAGTCTCAATGGTGGCACGACTCCACTTCGAGCCCTGAATCACGCTGAAAGACAAATGATGTCGGCAAACGCAGTCACTAAAGCTCCATTGCTGCCCAATTGCTTTATAAAAATATTAAAAATATAAAACATACTTGTTAAAAAAAAAAACCTAAAATCTAGTTCTGTAATTCCTGTGTAGCTATGGCAAATGACATCCTAAAACGTGGGTATTATAATAATACATATATGTCTGTGTCCCAAAAAATGTGTGTTTATTTTAAGTTTGGAATTGAATGGCCTTAGTGCCTTTATTTGGGCATGCTGCCCTGGGCCTTGTGTTTGGCCAGTCTCATGCACTACACTAGAGCTTTGGCACTGGTGGGGACAGTTGGAAGGGAAAGCTATGTGAAGCCTAGGGTAGAAGGAGACAACAAAACCACCCCCATTGCATTAGTGCAGATCATTATTAAATACTTAAAGGAGAAGGAAAGGTTAAAACTAAGTAAGCCTCATCAGAAAGGCCCATCTAAATATACCAGTAAACCCCCAAAGTAATGCTGCTCTGAGTCCCCTGTCAAAAGAAACACTGCATTTCTTTCCATCTATTGTGTACTCATGGGCTTCTGTATCAGACTTCCTGCCTTCAGCTTAAACCTCATTGCCCTGGGCAAGAGCATGCTCAGTATACTCCTTTTCCTCCCCCCTCCCTTCTCTGCTGTAATCTGAGCCCAGAGCAGAGAGAGACTCAGGCAGGAAGTGATGTCACACCACATTAATACTGCAGCTCCTATCCTGAACAAACAGAGAGTTTCTAGAGCTTTTTACTAAGGTATGGTAAAACATTCTACAGAATAAATATAGCATTCTAGCTTGCACTATTGCAGCTAATCTATTGGCAATAAAATGCCTCCGTAGCTTTCCTTCTCCTTTAAGCAAATGTTTCGTTTTGGCTGTGTTTCTCATTTAAGCACAAGTCTCGTACAACATTGTGTCCCCTTTTACTCTGACACTTGGTGAAACCACTTGGGCTCATTTATCAACACTGGGCAAATTTGCCCATGGGCAGTTACCTATAGCAACCAGTCAGTGATTAGGTTTTTGAAGCCAGCTGCAAGTAGAACAATGAATGCAGCAATTCAATGGGTTACTGCCAATGGGCAAATTTGCCCAGTGTTGATAAATGACCCCCAGTATGTCTCTATTGATTAAATGTAGGCTACTGTGCTATCTATATTGTGCTAAGCAATTACAATTATGGGTTTTGGCATACAGCAACCCCTCTGACATTTGCCAGAATCCACAGATTGCCTTTTCTATTCAGGTGTGGGGCATCAAAGCCATTCTGTGATGTGTTTGGTGTATAGTTAAAGGAGAACTAAACCCCTTTGGCGCTAAAATGCCTCCCCCTCCCCTGTGTTGCCCTCCCTCCCTCCCCCCCTTGGCCTACCTCCCCCCCCCCCGGGCAAATGCCCCTAAGCTGCTACTCTCCCCCTTGGCGCAGGTCCTGTCCATGGAGTTCACAGGCTCCATCTTCTCCCGTGCGGTCTACTTCCTGGATGGCCCGGCGTTTGGCGGCGCATGCGCAGTAGGAGTATTTGCGGGTACAGCTCTACTGCGCATGCTCCGAAAGTCACAAAGTTTCCGAAAAAAGAAATCGGAAAACTTCATGACTTTCGCTGCATGCACAGTAGAGCTGAACCGTCAAATGCTCCTACTGCGCATACGCTGCTAAACGCCGGGCAATCCAGGAAGAAGACCGCATGGGAGAAGATGGCGCCTGTGAACTCCATGGACAGGACCTGCCCCGAGGGGTAAGTAGCAACTTAGGGCATTTGCCCGGGGGGGGGGTAGGCCAGGAGGGAGGGAGGTAGGCCAGGGGGGAGGGATTTTAGCGCTGAAGGGGTTGACTTCTCCTTTAGGGTATGGATTTACATCTCTTTTAAGACTAAAAAGCTAGAACAATTGCACGCAACTGCAGAGGCAAAATAAACCAGGTTCAGATGCCCCTACATAGGTAATTAATGGCTGTCTTGTCTGTGCTCATGCCTTCCCTTATTTTTTATTATTATTATTAATCTTCCAGGAATGGATCTACATCATTGGTTTGCTCTGCTACCCACTGGCAGAAATGCTGGCTTTCTAGTCGTAATTTGTCTAACGCCTCTTTTATTTGCTTCTAGCATCCTTCAAAGGAGTCAGTGTCAGCTAATTAAACTTGTTAGTAGTACAATTGCACCACATGTTATTTAATAGAGCTGGCCATAGATCTTCAGTGGGAGACTGTCACTAGCTTTGTCTATCGTACGATTGCTGTCAGTGGCAGAACATTGGCTGATCTGTTCTTTAACTACTTTATTTGATCGGAATGGTAAGACTTTGATCTGAATGGTTAGTGGAGGGTCGGGAGATAGGAAAGTCAGATCATACGTTGATTGTACGATCAGATCTTTGCGTCTATGGCCAGCTTTAGATTGCCTTCTGTCCAGTTGAATGGGAAACTTTATGGGTCTTCTGGCTCCGATTGCTAGTCATCAAACACACACACACTGGTGTTTTTTTGAGCATCTTTAGAAAGTTTTGGGACTTTTACTGCAGTTTATGTTTAACTGTATGGTATGTGGTCTGGTTCAAGTTGGACGATGGCACAAGGGAAGATTTGTTGGTTAAATCTTCGCTACCATGAGTGACAGATCTCCCAAAAATCTCATGTCATAGTATAACATTAAGATTGCTGCAAGTAAAGCCTATTACTCATGATGATCAGCTTAATCTGGGAGATTGTCGGCTGCAGTAGGAAAGGTTTAACCACGGACATCAAATCTCACTGTGAGCCATCACCTTAAAGGTGTTTTGATTGCTGTGGCCTTTATCAATTTGGTATATGTCGTGTTTAACACAGACTATTAAATCATTTGTAAGGAATGGAGATTTATGTTATTGCTATTGCTTTTGTACAGGAATGCTTCAAAGGCAGTTGGGCGACCCACAAGCTCCTTCACAAGAAAGCAAGTGAGTGACGGCTGTTTTTTACACTTAAGTACACTGGATACATTATGCTTCATGCTGGGAAAATTATGGTGCCCATATTGCCCAGTGCCGGAAAATTATCTTCATATTGGTAGGAAGGAAGAGGACTTTCTTGTCAAAAGCCATTCAAGTTAAGACAGTCAGGAAGTCTAATAGTCCAAAAAAAAAATCTAGGGAAATTGCTAGTGCTACAACCTGAAATAAAATGGCATGCCCCCCCCCCCCCAAAAAAAAAGTTGCCTAATGAAATAAATTGTCATTCTAATTCTACTTTCTCATATACATTCATTGCAAATGTTTTGTGTCTATCCCTTTCTATTTTTTTTTTTACCTTGTAGTTCTGACGTTTGGAAAAAAATGTAGCAGAGGCAAGCTGGTTAACAGTCCTGTGGCTGACTTCTGCTACATTGTTTCAAAAGACAGAACCAGCAGTGAAGAAAGGGACAAATATTGATTTCAATTGCAATTACATTGACAACTTCAAAGCCAAGAAAGAGGCCATAAGCAAAATATGCGGGAAAAGTTGAGTTTAGAATTACATTTTCTTTCATTAGGCAGCATTTGATTTTTGAGTTTAATGCCCCCTTGAAATGTTTAAATTGTTTTTCATTGAATTGTAACAGTAGATAGCAAAATAAAAAAAGAGAAAATGTGAGAAATTTAAAAAAAGTGCTTTCATTTGTCTCACTGGTACCTAATCTTAGAAAAATACTGTACAGTTCCTTATAAGATACAAAATCTGCATCAACATAGTAAGTTGTATTTCAGCTGAAATGTCCAGCTCAGATTTAGCCTCATTAAAGAGCAGTTAAAACTCAGTTGCCCTAAGCAAGTGATGTCCTAGTCCACCAGGTCACTCTGGCAATGAGAGAGAATTCTCAGTTCTGGTTGAAAAAATGTTAGTGACCAATACTCAAATGCCATTCCAAATACATGCTCAACATGACCTCATGCGCTTCAAGTACAAGGCACTGTTTTATCATTACAGAGAAAAAGGGAATAATTCTTTTTTAAAAAATTAATTATTTAATAAAAGGGATACTGTCATGGGAAAAATGTTTTTGGTTTTTTTTTCAAAATGCATCTGTCAATAGTGCTGCTCCAGCAGAATTCTGCACTGAAATCAGTTTCTCAAAAGCGCAAAAAAATTTTTTTTACATTTCATTTTGAAATCTGACATGGGGCTAGACATATTGTCAGTTTCCCAGCTGCCCCCAGTCATGTGACTTGTGCTCTGATAGACTTTAGTCACTCTTTACTGCTACACTGCAAGTTGGAGTGACATCACCCCCCTCCCTTTCCCCCCAGCAGCCTAACAGCAATGGGATTGTAACCAGATAGCAGCTCCCTAAAACAAGATAACAGCTGCCTGGTAAATCTAAGAACAGCACTCAATAGTAAAATCCAGGTCCCACTGTAATACATTCAGTTACATTGAGTAGAAGAAACAACAGCCTGCCAGAAAGCCGTTCCATCCAAGTGCTGGCTCTTTCTGAAAGCACATGACCAGGCAAAATGACATGAGATGGCTGCCTACACACTAATATTACAACTAAAAAAAAAAAATACAGTTGCTGGTTCAGGAATGAAATGTTATATGGTAGAGTTAATTATTTGCAGTTAAAACAGTGTAATTTAGAAATAAAAACCACATCATAAAAATCATGACAGGATCTCTTTAAAATACAGTCTGTGTGAGATGGCCTTCCTGTAATTAGGAACTTTCTAGATAATGGGTTTCCAGATAATAGATCCAATTCTTTAAAAACAGAAAACTGCCCATCAAATTCGATTCCAAATAACTTTTTGAAACTTCTGCTGATGTGATTGTTGTATGGGATATTTTTTTCATATATATATATATATTTAGTGTACTGTGTTGGGCATGTTATGCCAGCATTTTTTATTTTCAGATTTAGTTTATAATTGTGTGTGGTTTGTTGTGTTGTTTTTGTTTCAAGTAGTGAAACTATTTCTTTCTAATATCAAAATTTGCTCTCTTTGCCAATTAGAAGATGATAAAATCAAACCTGAAGTCTCACCATGGACAATGGATGGTGAAGTAAACACAGATCCTTGGCCAGGTTATAGATATACTGGTAAACTGAGGCCCCATTATCCATTGGTAGGTATTCCAGAGTGAAGGATAACATTATTTATATGAAAGTGAGTGAAATGGCCATGAACAGTGGCCCTTGTTCTACTGTATCAGATGCCTTGTGTTCTTTATGGAATAACCCCTGCTCCTATTGCTAGATATTTCCTGCTACATCTTTATAGAGAATATTCAAAATAAAATCTGTGCATACAATGACTATGAAAATTTTCATTCATCCAGGTTATGGTATATCTAGTATAGGTAAATCTAAAAACAACTGGACTTGCTGAGTAATCATTGAAGACGTTTCACTACTCATCCGAGCAGCTTCTTCAATTCAACTGACTGGTATGGGAAGTTCTCGGCATATAAACTCTTCCACAAATCCAATCACAATGGCACATTGTAACTCTTCAAAGAGGTGACATCTGAAAATTCACAGAGGTGTAGATTCTGTGTAGTTACTGTGATAGGATTATCCAATGTGTCATGCAACTCCTAGAAAGAGGTGTTACTTGTGAGAGTTGCATGAATGGATGTTTGAAGTGTTCTGAACCCGCTGGGGTACAGATGTTAGAATAGCATTGTATGTAGCAGAACGGTGGTGTCGAAGGCCCCCGCCTCTGTTCAGGGATGGTTTCTCCACTTTGACATGAATCGCCTCTTTCACGCCTCATTCAAACCAGCGGTCTTCTTTATCCAATATTTGGACCTTGCTATCTTCAAAGGAGTGTCCCTTGTCTTTTAAGTGTAGAAACACAGCTGAGTTTTGCCCTGTAGAGTTCGCCCTCCTATGCTGAGCCATTCGCTAGGTGAGCAGTTGTTTTGTCTCCCCAATGTATAGATCTGTGCACTCCTCGCTACACTGGACTGTGTATACCACATTGCTTTGTTTTTCTTTAGGGGTTGGATCCTTTGGGTGTACCAGTTTTTGTCTCAGTGTGTTGCTAGGTTTGAAAATCACAAGGACCTGGTGTTTGTTAAAAATCCTCCTGAGTTTCTCAGACACTACAGCTACATATGGGATGACTATGTTTCGCCTACTATGTGTCTCCGGGCGGTTATTTCTATTGGTGTTCCTGTTGGGCTTGGTTGCTGCTGTTTTGACAAAGGCCCAGTCTGGGTAGCCACACGCTTTCAAAGCTCCTCTAAGATGTTTTTGCTCTTTGTCTTTGGACTCTGTATCAGTTGCCACAACTTCTGCCCTGTGGTGCAGAGTTCTAATGACACCCAGTTTGTGTTTGAGCGGATGGTGGGAATCAAACAACAGATATTGATCCGTATGAGTGGGTTTCCTGTATACTTCCGTCTTCAAGTTACCCCCCTCTTGGATGCATATCAAACAGTCCAAAAAGGCAAGTTTGTTCTTGTGGACATCTTGCCTTGTGAACTTGATGTTATTGTCCACTGAGTTAATGTGTTCTGTAAAGGCCGCCACTTCATTGGATCTGATTTTAACCCAAGTGTCATCCACATACCTGAACCAGTGACTCGGTGTAGTTCCCTGCAAAGTAAGTAAGGCCCTCCTTTCCACTTCCTCCATGTACAGGTTTGCTACAATAGGAGAGACTGGAGAACCCATTACACAGCCATGTTTCTGTCTATAAAAAAGGTTCTCGTACATGAAGTATGTGGTGTTAAGACACAAATCTAGCAACAAACACACTTGGTTGGGACTGAGCTTCGTTCTGCTGCTGATGGTGTTATCTTGTTGCAGTCGATTTCTTACAGTCTCAGTTGCCTCTGTAGTAGGTATACATGTGAACAAAAAAGTGACATCATATGATACCATTGTTTCTTCTGCCTCTAGTGTAACGCCGTGAATCTTGGTTACAAACTCTTTGGCATTCTGGATATGATGCACTGTATTGCCTACCAACGGGGCTAAGATGTTAGCATTGGATAATCCTATCACAGTAACTACACAGAATTTACACCTCTGTGAATTTCTTCAGATGTCACTTCTTTGAAGAGTTACAATGTGCCATTGTGATTGGATTAGTGGAAGAGTTTATATGCCGAGAGCTTCCCACACCAGTCAGTTTAACTGAAGAAGCTGTTAGGATGAGTAGTGAAACGTCTTCATTGATTACTCAGCAAGTCCAGTTGTTTTTAGATTTACCTATACTAGATATGTGCATAAAATGTTTATGGGAGGCATTGGACATGACATTCGCGAAAGTAAAAGAAAGAAAATCATTAAAAGTTGTTTGGCTATTATAGATGTGTGTCTGTTGTTTAATTTTTTTGGCATTTTTAGGACTTTTTTTGTGCTTTCTCATTGTGGCTCTAACTTATTAGACCCCACTCTCCCCAGCAACTGTATGTTTGTAGAATCACAGTCCTAAAGTAAAGCATATGACACATAGGGTAATTCTTGATGTGGGCATAATTACCTAAATCACCCTGTGCACCATAGGCTCAATATCCCCCAAAAATAAGTGCAAGTGAAAATATATTTTGAACTGTCTGTATATTCGAGCTTGACTGGAAAATTATTCATTTGTGTGTTCAGGAAATGATACTCAAAGTAGTTCTGATTTCCAGAGCTGCTTGTCTAGACTGAAAATTACACGTTTGAGAGAAAATGGAATGTAGGAAGTAAAGCTACTGATATTAATTAACATGTGTTTCTTCCCTGCAGACTCCAATGAGGCCAGTACCAAGCTACATACAGAGGCCAGATTATGCAGATCACCCTTTAGGTAAATTCATGATTCATGTTTAGAAGAAATCGTAAAAATGAATTTGTTAAAAATATTTTGAAGTTATGCAATTAAAAAATCACAAAGCTGATCACATTTACTGATGTTTGTATGTTACTAATGCTTTTTTTTTTTTAATTTTTATAGGAATGTCTGAATCTGAACAGACTTTGAAGGGTACCTCTCAAATAAAAACCCTTTCTCCAGAAGATATCGAAGGAATGCGGGTTGTCTGCAGAGTGAGCTTGTTTTTTGGTTTCTTTTTCATTGTAGCAATAACCTGATGTTTGACATTGCTGTAGGGAGATAATTGTACAATACCCTCCAAAACTGGACAATATGGGCAAATTTTCGTGTTCCAATAAGCAGCTTCATTTCCTGGCATTGTGTTTTTGTTTAGAGCTGTCTTCACTGAGAAGCATGCATTATTGATTGTACATTGATATAATTTTAATATACTTTCAGGCCAGGGCTCTAACCTTTATAGACTAATAAACGAATGTACTTCTAAGGCTTTAAATGATTTCAGTTAATTTGCGCAAAATAACTAGACTTGTGTTTCCACCTTAGAGGAGAAGGAAAGCTACTGAGGCATTTTATTTCCAATAGATTAGCTGCAATAGTGTAAGCTATAACACTATATTTATTCTTAGAATGCTTTACCATACCCGAGTAAAAAGCTCTAGAAGCTCTCTGTTTGTTTAGGATAGCAGCTACAGTATTAGCTTGGTGTGACATCACAACCTGCCCGAGTCTCTCCCTGCTCACTTGTATATAGCTCTGGCAGAGAAGGGGGGGAGGGAAAGAGGAGCAAACTGAGCATGCTCACGCCCGTGGCAAGGAGGTTTAAGCTAAAGGCAGGAAGTCTGATACAGAAGCCCATGTGTACACAATAGAAGGAAAGAAATGTTTCTTTTGACTCAGATTAGAATTAATTTGAGGGTTTACTGGTATATTTGGGTGGACCTTTCTGATAAGGCTTACTTAGTTTTAACCTTTCCTTCTCCTTTAAAGGACAAGTAACACCATCAATGAATTTTTTTTTTGTTTTTAACATTTTAAGTATGTTACTGTTTATCCAGAAAAAACATTTTAAGTATGTTACTGTTTATCCAAAAAAAAAGTTGTTGTTTTTTAACTTTACAGTTGTGGAAATCCATAAATGGCATTTGACCCCTGTTTATCGCCATAAGAAATCCTTTTGCTGCTGCTGGACATATAAGAACTTAATGATTAAAACCTATTCTTGTTCTTCGTAAAGGGGTTGTTCACATTTAAATAAACTTTTTAGTATGATGCAAAGAGTGTAATTCTTAGACGATTTGCAATTGGTCTTTGTTTTTTTTTTAAATTATTTAGATCTTTGTTCGTCAGCTTTGAATGCGAGACTGGAATGTGAATAGGAGAGGGTTTCTAAAGAAAGATAGTTGAAAGTTGCTAAGAATTGACCATTCTGTAACATACTAAAAGACTGTTATTGGCAGAACATAATTATTGTATCACTGTGTGCATAGCCCTTGTGATTTCAACAGTTGTATTCAGCCCACCATTCCCTCTCTTTTGCTTACCAGTATTTGGTCAGTTTCCTATTAGTTCATTGAAATTAGTTACATAAAAATCTTGCTATGATAGTTACCCTCATCCAGTTACATATAAACAGGCTTCACAGATAAACTATATAATACAACTGTATAGTTATGTATTGTCTGTATAAAGTATCTCAACCTTTTGTTGTGTTGATAATATCAGAAAATACCAGTATCCGCACACACTTCTGATAAATGGTGGGTATTCTCAGACTACTACTTTTCAGGCCTTTGTGTTACTTTGTCAGTATCCTATCCAGGAAAACACATTTTTGTTCTAACTACAGTAGAACCCCCATTTTAAGTTTTTCAGGGGACCAGCAAAATATGGTGTTAAATCCAGAAAAACTTTAAATCAGGGAAATGTATTATTCATAATATATAGGTGGGACCACAAAACAACAATGTAAAATGTGGGAAAACTTAAAATCAGGGGATGTAAAATTGAGGTATCATTGTAAATGCATAAATTAATTACACTCCTCCAGCATATTTCTGCACTGAAATCCATTTTTCTTATACTTAAGTTTGAAATTTGACATGGGACTAGACATGTTTCCCAGGAGCCCCCAGTCATGTGACTTGTGCTTTGATAAACTTCAGTCACACTTTACTCCTGAGCTGCAAGTTGGAGTGATATCAACCCCGTCACTTTCCCCCTACAACCTTTCAACAGAACAATTGGAAGGTAACAAGAAAGTACCTACTTGGCTAAAAATGCTCCCATGCCTCACCTAGTGGTAGATATGAGAATGCATTCAATAGTAAAAATCCAAGTCCGACTCACCCAAGTCAAAAAACTGAACTTAACTGAAAGTTGTTTCATTGTGAAGTGCTGGCTTTTTCTAATTTAGTGATAAAAACTATACTATAAAAATCATGACAGAATCCCCTTATATGATGACTTCCATATATGTAGACTATAAAACTGGGAAATATATTAAACTGTCATGAGAATTCTATAGTTCTAGATAGCACCTCATCATGTGGAAGGGTATTCCACAACATCACTGCCTTCAGTGTGAAGAACCATTTGCATTGCTTCAATGAAAATTCTGTGCCTCTGCTTCTTTATTCTTTCCTATATCAAAAAAGATACTTAACTACCTGTCTATAATGTCCTCTAATGTACTGATGTCTCCTCACAAGTGACTTTTCCTGCAACCTCAACGACAGTGGAAGACAACAGGAAATTGTTTCATACATACCGTAATTTCTGTTTCCTGGTCACTCTCCATGGCAGCATTCACCAATGGGTTAACACTCCCCGTGGGCCAGCGGACAGGAGCCCCCCAACAGTTCAAAGGTTGCAGTTCCCCTTCCTCCATCAGTCTATGTATAAAGCTGTCCCCCAATGAGGGTGGGAAACTCCCCGGTGAATGCTGCCATGGAGAGTGACCAGGAAACAGAAATTACGGTATGTATGAAACAATTTCCTGTTTTCCCCAGTCACCCATGGTCAGCATTCACCAATGGGAAATCCCCAAGCTAAAAAGAAGGAGGGCGGGATCATCATTGCATAACCAAAAAGTGTTTTATTAAACAGCATGTATCACAGACTGCAAAACTTTCCACCCAAATGAAGCTTCTTGGGAGGCCAACACATCTAATTTATAATGTTTAACAAATGTGTTGCTCGAAGTCCATCTAGCCGATCTGCAGATGTTTTCTGGTGACACACTGGCTTCTGTCGCCCAGGAACTAGCCAAAGCCCTGGTAGAGTGTGCCTTCAACCCTTTGGGAACCTTCCTGCCTGCCACATTGTATGACTTGGCGATAGCTGCCACAATCCAAGAACTGACTGTTCTCTTCGTAGGAGCTTGTCCTCTCCTTACTCCATTAGGAATTACGAACAATTTCTCTGTTTTTCTCCAAGACTTTGTTCTTTCTAAATAAATTCTTATGGCTCTAACCAGATCCAAGGTATACTTCTTCTTTCGGAGATTTTGGATGTGGACAAAAAGAAGGTAGAATTATCTCCAGATTAAAATGAAATTTCGAGATAACCTTCGGTAAAAAAACAAATGCAGGTTTTAGCACCACCTTATCTTCAAATACCACAGTATGTGGTTCGGAGGCGGCAAGTGCCGAAATCTCACCTACTCTGCATGCCGAAGTTACTGCCACCAGCAGTACCACCTTTAGCGTCAAATTCCATAAGGAGGTCTTCTCCAAAGGCTCAAATGGTGCTTCCGTCAAAACCTTCAAAACGAAAGGAAGATTCCAAGGAGGGATGAAACTTTTCTTCATTGGTTTCACCCTTATCAGGGCCTCAAAGAACCTCTTCACCAAAGGCTCTTCTGCCCACTTCTTTCCAGTTAGGGCTGAAATAGCCGATACCTGGCCTTTTAAAGTACTAATTTGTAGATTCTTTTCATACCCTGAAAACAAAAATTCTACTAGCACTACCGGAGAAGGAGATAAGGGGTCATCCCCTTTCCCTGTAACAAATTCCGCAAATTTTCCCCATACTTTATAATACTGGGAGGAGGTATTACTTTTCCTTGACCTCATCAATAAATTTACAATTTCATCCTTGAGTGAAAGATCTTTTAATCTTCTCCTCTCAACCGCCAAACCATCAAAGATAAATGGTTGTGCTCCTGGATCTTGATTGCTCCTTGCACCAACCATCCTGGAAAATTCGCAATCTTCAATGGTTCCTCTATTGCCAGTCTCAGGAGGAGCGGAAACCAAGGTCTTCTTGGCCAGAAGGGAATCACTGCGATTGCTTGTGCTTTTTCTTTCTTTATCTTTTTCAGTACCCTCCATATCAACGGAAATGGAGGAAAAATGTAGATTAAGCCTCTCGTCCAACTTTGTCTTAGGCCATCTACTGCGTAGGCTTCCTTGCATGGGAATCTTGAGTAAAACAGATGACATTTCTTGTTCTGTGGGGATGCCATGGCGTCTGTCTGGTTGCCCCCATTTTTCTACAATTTTCCCGAAAATGTCCTTGTGTAAGCTCCATTCCCCTGGATCTACCAGCGTCCTGCTGAGGAAATCTGCTTTTACATTTTCCTTCCCTGGTAGATGAATTGCAGTTAGACCTTCCAGCCAGCCCTCTGCCCACTGAAATAGTGTCTTTACTTCGTCCAGAAGTACTCTGCTCCTGGTGCCCCCTTGTTTTACTATCTATGCGACTGCTGTTGTGTTGTCTGTCGCTACTTTTACCTGTTTGTCTTAACAGGTGTGCAAAAGAAAAAAGAGATTGTTTTATGGCTCTCGGCTCCAGAATATTTGAGGCTATGTTCTCTCCTCTCCAGGTACCTTGAACATATTCTTCGCCTATGTGGGCTCCCCATCCTACGCTTGATGCATCGGTGGTAATTGTTACCCACTCTGGCTCTTCCAAGGGAACTCCTCTCATTAGATTATTTCGCATACACCACCAGGCCAGATCTTTTTTTATTTGCTGAGGTAACCTTACCTCCTTCTTTAAATGTAAGTGAGGATGCCTCACTTTCTTCAGAAGAAAACATTGTAAGGGTCTTGTATGCCATCTTGCCCACTTGACTATTTGACTGGTTGCTGACATTGTGCCCAGTACCCGTAAACATTGCTGTACCGATACGGTTTTCTGAAATTTTTGATAACTTTCCCTTGTTTTTCTCCAGGAAGGCTGATCAGATTTTGATTTGTCTGAAAGATGGCCCCCAGATACTGAAGATCTTGTTTGGGGCAAAAACTGCTTTTTTGCTGGTTCACTACCCAACCATGGGCTAGCAGAAACTCTTGAACTCTGGAAGTATGGTTTTCAGCTTCGGACCTTGACCTTGATACCACCAGAATATCGTCTAAATAATGGAATACCGCCAATCCTTCTTTCCTTAATTCCGCAATGAGAGTCACCAACACCTTTGTAAAAACTCTCGGGGACGGGAATAGACCAAACGGTAGGCACTTGAACTGAGCATGCAAGTCTTCTATCGCAAATCTCATATTTCCTGTGTACCTTTGCCACAGGTATGTGGAAGTAGGCATCCTTCAGATCTATGCTGGTTAACCAATCTCCCACCGAGACCGCCTGCATGATAGAGGCTAGGGATTCCATCTTGAACCTCCTTGCCTGCAGGAACTTGTTTACTCGCCTCATATCCAACACTGGTCTTAGTGTTCCTGATGCCTTTTTTACCAAAAAAAGCTTTGAATAAAGGCCTTTGAATTTTTCTTTTGGAGGCACCAATTATATTGCATTCGTGCCGAACAACTGGTTTACATATTGTTGTACCACCCCCTTGTTCGGATCTGTGTCTCTGAAGACTGATTTTTCAAAAAAATCTTTTCTGGGTACCGTACTGAACTCCAGGAGGAATCCTGATTTTACCACCTTCAGTACCCAATCGTCCTGAATGGTTCTGGCCCAGACATGAGAGAATTCTGTTAGTCTGCCTCCCACCATGACCTGGGCCTTGCCACCTTCATTGTTGACCGGAAGTTGAAGGGGCGGAGGAAAAAACACCAGACCTTCTTGTCGTTCCTCTAGACCCTGGACATCCTGTCTGGAGTACTCTTTTCCCGGCTTATATTGTCTGGATGTTCTAAAACTCTTATCCTTAGCCTTCCCAAAGCTGGGTTCATATCGGGCTCTTTTGGCTTGATTCTCCTGAGGAAGAAAAACACTCTTGACTCCCGACACTCGTTTTATGATAGCATCTAGCTTCTCACCAAACAGCATTTCACCTTCGTGTAGAATCCCAAAGTATGGGAGCGCACTTCCAGGGTCACAGATTGGTCGCTTCAACTTTTCAGTAAAAAATTACTTTTATTTAAACATTGGTTAAAAAAGAATTACATCAGTTTATGGTCTGACGCGTTTCGTATAGACATACTTCATCGGAGTATGTCTATACGAAACGCGTCAGACCATAAACTGATGTAATTCTTTTTTAACCAATGTTTAAATAAAAGTAATTTTTTACTGAAAAGTTGAAGCGACCAATCTGTGACCCTGGAAGTGCGCTCCCATACTTTGGGATTCTACACGGCGGATTGTTTCCTTAGCGACGGACTCGGGGCGGCAGCACCCGGGTCACATTACCGAAAGGGTAAGCCTATCTGTATAACTTTACATGCAAGAAATATTGTGGACATAAGGTCTTTTTCTCCCCTTTTGTTTGGGGCACCAATAAGAGCAGGGTTCGGGGCATATTGCACCCGAACCACTACATTAGAACGGTGAGCTAACTGAAAACACGGGAAATGTGTGATGAACTGAACAGATAGAGCTTATAGAAAAACTTATAGATTCCTCGTATTGGATGCATGGTGTAACATTGTTTGTGAGCATTTCACCTTCGAATGGTAGTTGGCATAGATTGGCCTTGGATGCAGTATCAGCTGCCCAAGCCTTCAACCACAGCACCCTTCTGGCTGCTACAGATAAGGCCATAGACCTGGCTGCCAAATGAACCAGATCTACTGAAGCTTCCGAAATAAACTCCGTAGCCATCTTGCAATCCGACAACAACTCCAATAATTTTGGTCTCTTAACATTAGACGAAATTGCGTCGCCCAGCTCAGACAGCTACACCTTCAATGCCCTGGACACCGACGTCAGTGCCACTGCTGGTTTACAAGTTGCCCCTGCTGCTCCAAAAGCCTTTCGCAGGTTGAACTCCATCTTTTTCTCCATCGGCTCTCTAAATACTGCCCCATCATCCACTGGTAGCTAGCCTGACTATAGCTGCATCCACTTGGGGCGGAGATTCCCAGAACTTTGATTCTTGTTCCTCCAAAGGATATTTTTTATTGAACTTTCCTGCTTTCTGGGCTCTCTTCTCAGTTTTCTTCCACTCTGTCGTAATAATTTCTTTTATGAAGGAATGTATTGGAAAACCTACTGCCTTCTTCTTTGAAGAGGGAAAAAGCTTATCTGCTGAAGATAGTTTTGCTGATTCTGTAGGAAAAGTAAGGGTTTGTCTAACTGCCCTTATCAGAGGATCAATGACAGCTATATCAAAGGCAGAATCTTCCTCGGACTCTATTTCTCCTTCTTCTTATCCTTGTGAAAAAACTTCAGACTCTTCGGATAAATCTCCATCCGACACATCTGATAAGGCTTCTGCTTGTCTTGCATGTCTAGTTCTCTTTTTGGAACTTGAGACTTCCTGAAATCCCTGTATCACTGCCTGTTTAATAACTGAGGCCAAGGATTCAGCAAACAACTGGTTTTCCTGAAAGCTTGAAGTTCCAGGTTCCTGACGTTTTTCTGCAGGTGCTGCAGGTTCCTCAGGAGCCTTGTCTTTCTTTGCATCTGAGGCAGGAAGGCTGGACACAAATAATATCGTTAATACCAGCCTCAAAGCCCCCAAAATGTTTCCACTCCTAAAAACCTCACCTTTTCCCTTTGGGTTGAGAGGCTTTCCTACCTGTAGATAGTGCTCTGGTGCTCCGCATTCAATGCGTGGCAAATGGCACCTGCAGGAAGAACACGCTGCCTTAAATAGCTGAGGTTGAACTATGCATACCTCAAAACTACTAATGTTCCAGACTGCCAGGTTATTAAAATACATGGCTCCGGCGAAAACGCTCCCGTGCATTCTTCATTATTCAAATGACCGCCGGCGCATTTTCGTCGCATACGTCCTCATCCAAGATGGCCGCCGGCGCATTTTCGCTGCGTGCATACTAATCCAAGATGGCCGCCGGCATACTTCCGCCGCAGACGTCCTGTACCAAGATGGCATCTTCCATACTTCCGCCGCCGACGGTAGTACCGCGGTCTTCTCTTGCTGCGCAGGTATTCTCATCCTTTCAGCGAATACTGCTGGGCATGCTGACTTTCTCCTAACCCAAAACCCAGGGAGGAATGAAGCCACCCATCGTATCTTGCCTGCAGAAATCTCCTGACCCGCATGCAGGAGGAGAAATCTACTCTTTTCTTCCTGTGTCGTTCGGTAGTTAATTAGCTTAATCCTAAACTCATATATCCACTGGCCCGGACAGGACAAAAAAGACTGGTGGAGGAAGGGGAAGTGCAACCTTTGAACTGTTGGGGAGGTCCTGTCCGCTGGGCCACGGGGAGTGTTAACCCATTGGTGAATGCTGACCATGGGTGACTGGGGAAATATATATAGTAGAGACACTATATTTGTGGAATTCTTAGAATTTTCTTTTATACATGAGTTTAATGTTATTAATATTATAACTTAGTAAATGCAGTTTTATGCTATGAAGTTGCTGCATACTGATAAAGTAACAAAATGGTCCCATGATAAGTAGAGACCCATCTGGTGAGGTATCTTTCCATAAGGAGTGTTCTTCTTGGTGCTAACAAACATTGGGAGTTTGCTCAGGGGAGCAAATCAATCAGTATAGAAGCAATAAAAGGTATAGGGCACACTGGAAGTCACTTGCAGATCAGACCAAGAATATTAGTTAAAAAGTAAAAAATCTTTATTTAGACAACCATGATAAGCTTTGTCTTTTGTGTCCATCTGACACTTGGTCATAAGCTTATGACTAAGTGTCACATGGACATGAAACGCATAAGCCTTTTATTGCTTCTCGACGAGTTGACTCTGGTTTAGCCATCATCCCAACAGAAAAGCATAATGTTCTATATGAATAAAACTCTACCCTATATTGTTCCTTATTTTGTTTTTCCCCAAGCTGTAAGCTTTGACTTTGGAGCTTAAGTACATTGGTGAAGTATCTTGAAGTCAGTTGGAGATTTGACTATTTAAAATCGAATATGCAGTTAGAAAATAAGCAGTTGATGGTCCATCTGCTTTTGCCTCTTCCTATCCACTGTTCCACAGTGGGATAATAACTCAATAAAAAAACTGACCGAAAACAATGTGTAATGTTCAGATAATGAGGATTGTGTTGGGGATAGTACTGTATTTGAAGCACAACAAAATAAAATCATATTCTTTCAGACAAATAAACCTTTTTTATTATAATGATTCCCTTTCAAGGTACATTATAAGCTGTTTTTTTTTTTAATATATGTCTGTGTAGGATTCTGAACAAATTCCGTAAGGGGAAAAAAACACTTTTTTTTTTTTTTTTTTTTGTAGAATTTGTTTCATTTATGTAATACATGCAAAATGCAGTAAAATACTTTTTTCTTGTTTTGCTACAGCTTGCTAGAGAGGTGTTGGGAGTGGCTGCCATGATGGTAAAATCGGGTATCACAACAGAAGAGATAGACCATGCGGTACATTTGGTAAGATCCTGCTGGTAATGTATAGTATTGAGAGAGAGAGATCACAGAACAGTACTTGTACAAAATGCGAGACACAGAATTCAACAGTATTGTAGTTACATTTCGTTTCTATGTATAAGGGTTAACAGTTTATACGACTTTACACTCCCCTTTGGTAGAGAATATCTAGCCATGTGTCGAGCTTGAACAAAGGTTGGATAGTGAGAGGTAAGTCGTATGACTTTTAGTACTCTTGAAGCGCACCTATCATATTAAAATGGTTTCCCCCACTGTAGGTGTCAATCCTACATCACATGCACCTGTACATTGGTAGCTCCCAGTGCAGGCTCATCGTGTTTGCAAGGTTTTTTTTTGTTTTATTTTTTTTTTTTAGCAAACATACATTCTTTTTACAGGTATACATAGACAATATTGCTAGTAACTGCCTGTCTTGTTTTGTAGGCCTGTATTTCAAGAAACTGTTATCCATCCCCACTGAATTATTATAATTTCCCTAAATCCTGCTGCACCTCAGTAAATGAGGTCATCTGCCATGGGATTCCAGACAGGAGGCCTTTGCAAGATGGTGATATTGTAAATGGTATGATATTTTGTGTTTGGGAATATACTGTATATGATACAGATGAACAGACTTCTGTCTTGACACTGCATGGCATTTTTGTGGGAAAAAGGTGTCAAAGTTTGTTACATGGTGATAGAACAAATGTCTAGATAAAGATTGCACTCTGCATTTTTTCCAGTGCGTGATCATTTCTTCATCAAAAGAAGACTTAAAATTGGATGAAATTAAATGTTTCATTCATTAGAATTTATGAAGCATTCAGAAATACTTGAATAATATAACTGAAAAATGTTTAGATTGCTCTACAATGGTACAATGCAGCTTTTCCATACAGAATACAGAATATGGGTACAGGTTACTATAATTGTTACCTACAAAAGACATTGCATAAGGTGTAACAATAATTCAGCATTTTCCACTCAAATACACAGAAAACTTGACATGCAAATAAGAAGTGGGAGTCATGTGATGGTTAGCAAACTGCATTCTTACAGTTGCTTACTCTAGGACTTTAAAGGGTAAGGAAAGCCTCAGTCAGTGGTGGTGGTTAGTCATACCCCGCACCCCTCCCCTATAATGACTATTAACTTACAACTTATCCTGGGGATGTTTTGTGCATGGCAGACCGTGCCACATTTCTGATCTCACCAGAAATTACCTGTACAAGTCTTGGTGCAAGAGCAGTACAACCCCCCCCCCCGAATATATCTAATCTCTACCATGCAAAACATTTTTCTTTTATCTAGTTTCCATAGATTGTGCCTTTTTCCTATTGTAGCTTACTTTTGATTAATTTCACTGACATAATCTTTTTTATATTATCCTCTTTAAGGTAAAGAGTAACAGTGCATGGGTACATAAATACAATGCGACCAGGGGTTTATACTGGGCATCAGCTTCTCCTCTAGCGAAAGAGTAGTGGGTGACTGGGTCAGCAATTGTTTAGAGTCAAGAATTTCTGTTTCCTTTTGATCCTCTAATTTTTATGCAATACTGCGTAGTGATTTTCCTATTTTGGAGATGTAAAAACATGAAGTAATTCTCGTATTTCTATATTTGCAGTGGATATTACAGTTTATCGAGACGGATATCATGGAGATCTCAATGAGACATTTTATGTCGGGGATGTGGATGAGGGAGCAAAGAGACTTGTTGAGACAACGTACGAGTGCCTGATGCAAGCTATAGATGAAGGTCTGCTTGATTTAGTTATAAAAGCTTAAAGGAATACTGTCATGGAGAAAATTTTTTTTTTTTCAAAATGAATCAGTTAATAGTGCTGCTCCAGCAGAATTCTGCACTGAAATCCGTTTCTCAAAAGAGCAAACAGATGTTTTTTATATTCAATGTTGAAATCTGACATGGGGCTAGACATTTTGTCAATTTCCCAGACTTTTTGTCTACAAATATTAGAGGCTCATGTTTTTGTAGAGCAGTTTATATGTATGTTTTACTTATTGTTCATCTGTGAAGTATCTTGTTACATTTGTATTGTACAGCCTTTTATGGATTATGATTTCTTATGTGCAGTGAAACCAGGTGTCCGATACAGAGAGCTTGGGAACATCATCCAAAAACATGCACAAGCAAATGGATTTTCTATTGTTCGAAGCTACTGCGGACATGGCATCCACAAGCTTTTCCATACTGCTCCAAATGTGCCACATTATGGCAGTAAGTTTGCATATGATTACCTTGTAACTAGATATTATTGTACTTGATTTCTAATGCACTTCTCACTAGTGCTCTGGAAGACCGTAGATATAACAAGCGCAAATGCAGATGTGGTTCTAGGTCCTGCCTATAGTAGCCTTCCTGCCTATAGTGGCCTTCCTCTAGATCTGGGCCTGTAGGTTATTATATCTCCAGAGCAAACAGCAAATTTATTTATATCTAGCTACAAGTAGTAGCCACTAACCTCCCAAGGATGTACTGATGGACAGGTGGGAATTTAGAAATTAGAAATTATTTATAAATGATCAACCTGTTGTTCCAGTTGATTCTACCTACTGGCTTTCTCTAGATTGATTGGTGATCTCTAGATTGATGGGAGTGGGTGTAGATGAAAATAATAAACTTTGCTGCTATTTGAACAGGTCTCCATCAATAATTTTATATATGCATGTCACATTATCTTGTTGTTACTAAGTGTAGTTGTTTCTTGTTTCTTGTAGAAAACAAGGCTGTTGGTGTGATGAAGCCAGGCCATGTCTTTACAATTGAGCCAATGATTTGCGAAGGTAAGTGTTAAGATTGCCGTGTACTAATAGATCTGGTCAGCTGACAATAAGTTTTAAGATTTATAGGGTATGAATGACCAGTGTTTGAAGGGGAAAAATCACTATCCATAATTATCAGGCACATTTAACAAATTAATGTTGATTTCCCCATTGTGACACACAAACTATTAAACAATGTTATTGGTAACAGAATTTTTCGGTGTTTTGGCACAATGTATGTAGGTGTCAACAAGCTTAAAATTCCTTCATGCAGCATAGGTCTTAAAGTTATTTATAGGATTCACTAAACCCACCTTTAAAAATGGTTGTCCTTCCTTATATTTTACAGGAGGATGGCAGGACGAGACTTGGCCCGATGGTTGGACCGCAATAACGAGAGATGGGAAAAGATCAGCACAGTTTGAGCATACCCTTTTAGTCACAGAGACCGGCTGTGAGATTCTAACTTGTAGACTTGAAGAAAATGGACGCCCTTATTTTATCTCTTAGCACCTTGTATAAGCTTAGCAGATCTAAATGGTGTCTCTACCAATCTGTACCATGCATTTTACAGGCAGGATATCTGAAGATGGGGGATTTTATCTCTTGTAACGATACAGACTAAAACACTATTCGGGCTGATCTAGTTATCTATTAAGGAGCTTGATGGTGTTTTCAGACAAGAACGAAACATCTTCAAAAATGTCAATGTTTTTCTCCTTTTAAAAGCAGTTTGTTTCTCATCCACACTTTGTCACATTTAATTTTTAGTTACAAACAGGTCTGCTCATGCCCATTTCTTGCCTTTTCTCTCTACATGGGCACAAAACAAAATTTGCCTTCTTTGATTTTTACTACTTGTCATGTTATGGTATTTTTAACCTTGGTTCCAGCTATGCATTTGTCTGAATCTTAGACAGTGGTCTATCCCTATTCCTTGTCCTCTGTTGAGTGCTTAAAATTTGTAGCTTAATAGACCAGGAAAGCCAACAATACATAAAACATCTCCTGCAGAGAATCCCCCCTCCTAAAACCCACCATCTGCAGTTTCCCGTACTATAATTTTTGCTGGCAGTAGCTGTCAAAAAGCAGGCAAAGCAGTGGGGTTAACAGCAAACAAATCAGGATGCTTGAAATCCTTTACTCCAGCTGTCTGGTGACCAGGAACATTGGAAGTCCTGATATCAATTGCAAGTGTTCCTGGTTGGCAATTACCTCCACCGAGCTGGAGAAAGAATGTCAAGAAACCTGTCATGGTGGCTTCCCAGTACTGTGACATTTGTATGGGCAAATAGTGCAGTATTGGGAATTGCAGATGATGAGCTTCAGTTTGGGGGCGGGGGCAATGGAAGTAATGTGTGTAGATGGCATTCGTTGTCCTTTATTACTTGCTTGTTTTGTTCCTTAGCTGTAGCCCATAATATTCCAAAATATGCAGGCTTTACAATGGATGCTTGTCTTAAAAATAACTTATCATGATGAAGACAGTGATATTCTAAGATATCTTAATTTTTTGGTCTGTGGTTTTATGTATAACTTTTTGTTCTGCAGCTTTCCAGTTTGGTAGATATCAGCCATATACCTGGAATCAGAGACTGGCCAGTCAGTAGGAGAGGACCAGAAAAGTAGATATACTGTATACAGCTATATACAGTAGAACATTTTTTTGTCTGCCAGGGGCTTGAGTCAAACAGGCATAAAATACAGGAGAAAAAAAAGAAATTTGCCGCAAATAAAACAATGTAAATTCCAGGAAAACATAAAATCTAGGTTGTACTGTATTGTTAAAATCTAACAGCAGAAGAACTTGGCTTTCTGGCTGGTGAAGTCACTTACCTCAGGAATCAGCTTACATTCTATAAAGAAGCAAAATAGAAAGGCTAATTTAAAAAAAAAAACTAGGGATGAATATGCAAATTAGGGGTGGGAAGGGGAAAACCTTTTTCACTTCCTTGTTTTTTGTCAAAAAGTCCTGCGATTCTCCTCCCAGCCCCTAATTTGCATTTGCAAATTCGGATTCGGTTGAGCAGAAGGATTCAGCTGAATCCGAATCCTGCTGAAAAAGGCAGAATCCCGAAAAAAAAAACACTACAGAAAATGCAAAAGAAAGGCAGATTTACTTAAAATATGTCTGCATCATATGGTAATTCTGGTACTTTCTCTTTAAAAGGCAACTGTCACATCTACATATGTATCCAAACTGTAATGAATGCTTAATACATTATTTCACAATTATGTTTAGATGATTTTCTAGAAATGGCTTACTAGTGTGCTCCTTCATCCTAACCATTTTCCTTGTCAGTCTTTAGAATTAGCTTTGCCTTTGTTAAATCAGTCTGGTGGAGGAGCCCAAGTAAATCATTTCCTCTAAAAATTCTACCGAAAAAAAAAAGCCAATAACCAGCCGTTTCAGTTTTAATCCTAAGAACAGTTATATTCCTCACCTGGTCTATTCACTCTAAAATATCTTTTGAAGGTACAAGCCAGGATGCCCAGAAAAATGTTCAAAAATAATTGAAAAATGTACCTGTTGAGTTTGTTGGTCAGAGGGAAGAGCTGGCCAGATTTGGCTTGGGCTGGATCCAGCTATGGCATCCAAGGAACTTAACTACTAAAAAACATGGCAGTGCATTCAGACTGGCAGCAGGCACATGAGCATGAACAGACACATAGTTTCTAACCTGATGGGATCTCTAGCACTTCAGTGAATGCTTAGGATGCACTTTTATTGCATCTTCCCTTCCTGTCATGGTATAATATTTAAGTAAAGCCTAGTGTGTAAAGCGTATAAAATATATTTCTGCAGGAAAAGAACAAATGTATTGCCGTTAGGGATGCACCGAATCCAGGATCCGTCTTTTTTTAGCAGGATTCGAATTCTGCCGAATCCTTCTGGCCGAACCGAATCCTAGGGACGGGGAAAAAAATCACATGACAAAATGTTTCCCCCCCTTCCCATCCCTAATTTGCATATGCAAATTAGGATTTGGGTTTGGTATTCGGGCGCCTCTCTCGTGAAGGATTCAGGGGTCCGGGCCGAATCCAAAATAGTGTATTCGGTGCATAGTTTCCACTTTGTTGTATTCAAGGGATAGGATGGCTGCTGCCCATGGTGCTGATCTACTCGCATAATCCTCTCTGCAAACTTAGCAACAGTTTGAACACCTCCTGCCCTGTGCTGTAAAACAAGTTATGTTCGCTCTTTATAGCTAAAGCTACTGTGGAATATCTGGCTTTATATTTTTTGGTTATTTATTTTCTTTTTGTGCACTCAATTTGGCCTTGGTGCCTTCAACTGTATAATACAGATTTCATATCATAACTTACACATGCTTCAACCATACCTCACAGTTGTCCCTATTTAAGTGGGACAAGCTTGATGTTGCGATCAGAGGATGTCTGCTCATAACTAGGCAGGACCTAAATGATTCCAAGTAAGGCTTCAACAATGGTGAGCTGAAGTGACTATAAATAAGTGACTTTTAATAGAAACTGGAAGTAGTATTTTTGTTTTTTTCTTTGTATGCCCCCTTCGAATCTCAGATCTCTTGCTGTGGGGTATTCAAACAGCATGACATGGTGTATTAGCCAATGACCTTAAATATTTATGCTTGTATATAATCAAATATGAATGTTGTAACAATTTGAAGTTGGAATGTTTTGTTGCGAAAAAAAAAGCCCCGAATGGACTATTCTGTAAGGATTTTGAATTGAATTAATATTCAGTTCTTCTATATATTTGAGTGTGTGCAACTAGGCAAAGGTCCCTTGAAATAATCACATAAATAGTTCAACATGTATTTCCTGACTTAAAAGGAAGCTATTTTTCTGTAGTGCCTCAAGATATACATCACTGCCGAGTAAACTTGTGGTATGCCATTCATTAAAGTGACCTGAAAGCAGAAACTCAGCCATTTCTTGACTTTGAGAATTTTTTTTTTTAATGAATTCAGTTGGGTAGTGATTGCTGTTGTATATTTCTGCATATTTTACATGGTTCTATAAAAGGTATTTTCGGTGACAGATCAAATGCGTAATATTTATCTTGGTACCTATGCTACTGGAAGTGATTTAGACTTTTTTTAAAATTACTCAAAATCCAGTAGACACTAACGTTGTTTGTGAGAGGTAATGGGAATTGGAGTCCGTGGACAGAGATCCAGATTATTCTTCTTCATTTTCGCCCATCCTATATACCTTGCATACTGGGTTCAGCTTTCGTAAATGTGAAACCTTTATTGTGGGATAGTACAGGCAGGTTAATCAGCACATTATGTAGAAGCTCATGTAAAGTGCTAAGGAATATGCTCCATATAACTATACCCACTATAATGTATCCTATATAAACCATAAAACTTAAAGGAGAACTAAAGCTTAACTAAAGAAGTAGGCTAGAAATGTTGTACATGATGTTGTGGGCTTCTGTACCCGCCTAAGGCAACCACACTCCTTTAGCAGTGTAGATCTGTGTCTCCAAAGATGCCCCAGTAGCTCCCCATCTCCTTTTCTGCTGATTCACTGCACATGCTCTGTGCTAATGTCACATGCTGAGCTTAGGGACCAACACAGACTATATAGATATGTCACTTAAAATAACTAATTAGTAATTAATACAGATAATGATTACATGGCACCACAGAAACCAGTGCAACTAGCACAATAATTTAATAATCAGCCCTGTAGCATCAGTTTATATTACAGGCCAACCTCATTTTCTGGTTCATAATTTGCGATGACCCCTAAAGTGAGTTTCTCAACAGCTGCTCAGAGCCCACTGAGCATGTGAGTGTCACAGACACTTTCCAAGATGGTGACCCCCCTGTGACAAGGTTGAAGTCCTGGATCATTGCTGCTATTGAGAAGCTGAAACTTTAGGCTGGTGCAATAAGTTCAGTATGTAAAATAAGGCATTTTTAGCCACATTTATTTTTATGGTTTAGTTCTCCTTTAAGTCGACTAATTTAAGATTAACAAAATTATTTCCTAGATTTGTCCGTGTGAAACCGTGTAAGGGGGTACTTTTTTTTTATTCTAAAAGACATCGCACAGAGCTATCTGGATGTCTACCATTTCTGGGACAATCTTGATTAAATGTTGCTTTTAACAAGGTAGTACATTCAGTAACATATTCATCTGTACTCGAGGAGGATAGCAGCAGAGTACCTAAAGTTACAATTTTTTTTTTATAATACATTCTCTATAAGTAAAAAGTGTAATGGAACCCTACGCGTTGTTTCATAGTATCCCGCCACTTTTTCAAAAGTGCCACATTAGGGGTTGTAAATGACACGTGTAACATAGAAGGATTCTGGTGGTGCTCTCCCTGGAGAAACTCTGTGATAACTATGAAAACAGGCCAAAATGACTTAATTCCTTCATTGAACAGCCATGAATGTTTATTTGCTCATTTTACAACAGGATCAGCCATTATTTTCTCATAACCAGGGATGTGCAATGTTTACATGAACTTTAAGCTTTGCCTCTTCAAGATGAATTTAGCACCTGGGAGGCAGAGTGTAGAATTCCTGTAATCATAGTTCCAATGCCAATGCAGCCTTATAACTGCTGGGCCAGGCTCAGCACAGTGAACAGATCATTTCCCAATGCTCAGCGATATTCTGTATGTAGAAAACTACTTACAGTATATATGCAGTGCTTTATCATTTTACAATACGGTCAAAATACAAAGTAGGACAAACACTGCAACAAATGAATATACCGTACAGTGTTAGAAAGATCAAGTGCTATAAGCAAAGAGGAAGACCTTACCTCTTAGTTGGTGAGTAAAATAAAGGAACAAACTGGAGCTTATATGTGAAGCTATTCTGCTGCTGATCTATTTTAAAGCCTTATTACACTTGAATGAGACAGTAAGACATTAAAACTGTCAAGACTGGATCTTTATATTAATAATGACATGGCGTTAATGGTTTCTGCTAACTGACCGATCAACCTGCAGGCCAAATAGACAGATACTGTACAAGTGGCTACACACATATATAAATGGCTGCATCCTACTGTCCCCAAACCATTGCAATTGCAGGGGAGCTGCAGTTTCCTCACCAGCTAATGAACCACGTACCCACTAACATAGGGCATCAGCAGATGACATTTTGAAACATGTTTGTTTGCTCCTACAGGAAGAGAGGTCAAAATACATATCTAGAACGCCAGACAGTAATATAAAAATCAGTTAACTTTACCCAACCAAATCTGGGCCCTTAAAGAACTAAACCCTAATGGCTACAAATGCCATATTTTATATACTGAACATAACATTTCTAACCTACTTCTTTAGTTAAGCTTTAGTTCTCCATTAAGGCCATCTTAAGTTGACATCTGCCTTCTTTAGTATTTAAATAGTTTCATAAATGAGTGTATTAAAGGAGAACTAAAGCATTGTTTTTGGCTTCTGTACCAGCCCAAGGCAACCACAGCCCTTTAGCAGGGAAGATCTGTGTCTCCAAAGATGCCCTGATAGCTCCCCATCTTCTTTTCTGCTGATTCACTGCACATGCTCTGTGCTGCTCATTTCCTGAGATTAGGGACCCACTCACAATATACAGAATAGAACTGTCACAATATAGTATCAGAATTTAATAATCAGCCTTGTAGCATCAGCTTTTATTACAGACCAACCTCGTTTTCTGCTTGATAATTTGCAACAACCCCTAAGCTTTGCTTCTCAACAGCTGCTCAGAGCCCACTGAGCATGTGAGTGTCACAGACACTTTCCAAGATGGTGACCCCCTGTGACAAGTTCAAAGTCCTGGATCATTGCTGTTATTGAGAAGCTGGTGCAATAAGATCGGTGTATAATGTATGGCATTTGTAGCCATTCATTTTTAGGGTTTAATTCGCTTTTAAAAAAGACCCACACGTGAAGCAATATTGATCGTTACATTTAATTCCTTACAACATTTTTACAGTATCCCAATAGATTGACTTCCCACCAATTCAAAAATATCCTGTTACCACTCCGTTTATTAAACTGCAATGTGCTATGTAAATGAGCGATCAAATATTATTTCACTTAAATAACTTATTAGTATGGGGCTTCAACTATTTAAGACGGTGACCCTGAATGGCAGACTTAGTGCTGCTTTGGTATTTAATGGCAGAACGTCTCTAGTGTCAATCATGAAGACTGTTTAAATGAATGAATAGGAATAATGAATGATTATATTATTAACAAGAATGAAAAAAGGACTGTCCCCCCCACATCATTTATACATTTGATGACTTGCACAGCACTAGTATCCACCTCTTGCATGCATTCAGTTTTGTTCTTGTACTGTGATGATCTGAGAAAGATGACAATGGATACATTTTAAGAGGGATGTTAACCCAGTGTGTGCCAGGACTGGACTGCATGAGCACTTGTAGTTCAATGCTGGCAGCCTGGCGTGCAATATCATTGGAGAAGTGTTCAGTGTTACCAACTGCTACTGTGACACCAACAATATACTTAGCACAGTGCACTTGCTTAAAGGGATTATGTCATGATTTTTAGGATGTGTCTTTTTATTTCTAAATTACACGGTTTACACCGCAAATTCACTGAACCAACAAGTGTATTTTTTTAGTTGTAATATTGGTGTGTAGGCAGCCATCTCAGGTCATTTTGCCTGGTCATGTGCTTTAAGAAAGAGCCAGCACTTTAGGATGGAACGGCTTTCTGGCAGGCTGTTGTTTCTCCTACTCAATTTAACTGAATGTGTCACAGTGGGACCTGGATTTTACTATTGATTGTTGTTCTTATATCTACCAGGCAGTTGTTATTGTGTTAGGGAACTTCTATCTGGTTACCTTCCCATTGTTCTGCTGTAAAGCTGGCCATAGACGCTAAGATCCGATCGCTCGAATCCTCGAACAATCGGACTTCCCCATCTCCTGACCTGCCACTAACCTTCAGTTTAAATAAAGTAGTAAAAGAATAGATCAGCCGATGTTCTGCTCCTAACAGCAATCGTATGAAAGTTTATGTCCGACAAAGCTGGTGACAGTCTCCCACTCTACATCATCAGATCGGCAATACATGCAGAGATATTATCAGCAGCCGAGAGAAATTGAATCGACTGAACGACCGTTCTCTGTCGGGACTCTCCACACAAAATTGTACGAATCTTTTCGTCTATGGCCAGCTTTAGGCTGCTAGAGGGGAAAGGGTGATATCACTCCAACTTGCAGTACAGCAGTATAAAGAGTGACTGAAGTTTATTAGAGCACAAGTCACATGACTGGGGGAAACGGACAATGTCTAGCCCCATGTCAGATTTCAAAATTACATATATAAAAAAAATCTTTTTGCTCTTTTGAGAAATGAATTTCAGTGCAGAATTGTACTACTAACTATTATTATTGAATAAAACATTTTTTTCCAATGACAGTATTCCTTTAACTTGCAAGCAAATGACCAAATTGTGTACATAATATAGCAATTGTTGATGAAAAACTGCATGCCAATAAGCAATCACAATCACCATTAATACAATGTTTGACAGCCTGAATTTTCAAGTGCATCGAAGAAATCAAAAGAGACACATCAAGCAACTAAACTGAACAAGTAAACAAAGTTACTTCATTTTATTAACTATTTAGCTACAGACTTTGAAATCAGTAGGAGAATACACATTGAGTTTAGGGTCAATCAGGTTCTGTAACGAAAACATTTGTAGAGATCAATAACTAATGAAGTAATAGTAAGTGCTCTGTATTACATAACATATGGACATACGATCCATCGTGTTTCTTGTGAAGGATTTCTTCTTTTGCTAATAATTCAAGACGCTGCGAATACTGAAAAAAAGAGAAGAAATTTTATTATTTATAACAAAAAGTTACGGTTATTAGTCTGAAAATTCAGGAACACGTAATAAATGCATGTTGCAAGGCTGCAATGATTGCATTTAAAGGAGAACTAAACCCTAAAAATGAATACGGCTAAAAATGCCGTATTTTATATACTGAACTTATTGCACCAGCCTATAGCACAGAGCATGTGCAGTGAATCAGCAGAAAAGAAGATGGGGAGCTACTGTGGTTGCCTTGGGCTGGTACAGAAGTCCAAAACATAATGTACAACATTTCTAGCTACTTCTTTAGTTAAGCTTTAGTTCTCCTTTAAATTATATTACATCAGTGAAGCCATTCTAGCTGGACTTTGCAGATGTGTCCATCAATTAAACCATTGGTTCAAGGAGAATTACCCCCCCCCCCCATAAGAAAAGCCCAATCTACTACCCTAGATAGTCCCTCCTCATACTATGCGGGGAAGAAGCAGGGAATTATCTAGGGTAGTAGATGGGGCTTTTCTTATTGGGGGGGGGTTAATTCTCCTTTAAAGGAATTGTTCAGTGTAAAAATAAAAACTGGGTAAATAGATAGGCTGTGCAAAATAAAAAAATGTTTCTAATATAGTTCGTTAGCCAAAAATGTAATGTATAAAGGCTGG
Source organism: Xenopus laevis (assembly GCF_017654675.1). Taxonomy (NCBI): domain Eukaryota; kingdom Metazoa; phylum Chordata; class Amphibia; order Anura; family Pipidae; genus Xenopus; species Xenopus laevis. The sequence goes on along the minus strand of NC_054371.1, from coordinate 79,454,361 downwards.
AGTGATTTGATGTATAACATGTCAGTCAGATCACTACTTCCTGCTTTTCAGCTCTCTTGGTTTACACTGACTGGTTACCCTGGTTATCAGGTAGTAACCAATCAGATACTTGAGGGGGGGGCACATGGGTCATATCTGTTGCTTTTGAATCTGAGCTGAATGCTGAGGATCAATTACAAACTCACTGAACAGAAATGTACCATGTGGCCCCCCTTCAAGTCGCTGACTAACTCAGAGTTATAGAGCTGAAAAGCAGGAAGTTGGATTCTGGCTGTTTTTATTACACATCCAGTCACTCCAGCCTTTATACATTACATTTTTGGCTAACTATATTAGAAACATTTTTTATTTTGCACAGCCTATTTACCCAGTTTTTATTTTCACACTGAACTATTCCTTTAAGTGATTCAAAATTACTCCCAGTATATTCAGGCTATAATCTCGGGTAAAGAATACCTTCACTATATATGCTGGACAATATGAACTAATTGATATATTCGGGTGTCATAATTAATTTATGCAATTGTTGAACTTGCCAGCAAGACTATTTACTTTAAGCAGGGACAAGAGGCAGACAAAGCTTTTAGGAGACAAGAGTCTCCTAAAAGCTTTGCCAGTGGCTAACATGCAAATGGTGCTGTGGATAGCAGCTCTTACCTCTTCCCTGCATGCATAAGTTCAAATGCTTCATTGATAGAATCGAAGGGTAAAGTGTGAGTCACAAACTCATCAACCTTAATCTTCTTTGCCATGTATTCAGAAACCAGCTTTGGCACGCTGTCCACACTCTTCCATCCTGCAACACAAACAAGAAGGTGCTCACTGCATAAATGGACTAGCTAGCACACATATCACTAACAAGACATTTCTCCTAGAAACACTGTTTATTTTTGGCTGGTGCATGAAATAACTCATTTATAAAGCTCTTTACAAAGTAATGTAAATCAGCATGTGTTTATGGACTCAACCCCTAAGGGAAATTTGAGAAAGAAAAAACACTGTGTGGAGTCGGTTATAATAAAAACTGAGTCAGGATAAAAAGTCTAGTAAAACAACGGCCTTAAAGGAGAAGGAAAGCTATGGAGGCATTTTATTGCCAATAGATGAGCTGCAATAGTGCAAGCTAGAATGCTATATTTATTCTGTAGAATGTTTTACCATACCTGAGTAAAAAGCTCTAGAAGCTCTCTGTTTGTTTAGGATAGGAGCTGCAGTATTAATGTGGTGTGACATCACTTCCTGCTCTGGGCTCAGAAGAGGGGGAAGAGGCGCAAACTGAGCATGCTCTTGCCCAGTGCAATGAGGTTTAAGCTGAAGGCAGGAAGTCGGATACAGAAGCCCATGTGTACACAATAGAAGAAAGAAATGCAGTGTTTCTTTTGACAGGGGACTCAGCGCAGCATTACTTTGGGGTTTACTGGTTTATTTTGATGGACCTTTCTGATAAGGCTTACTTAAAGGAAAACTATACCCCCAAAATGAATACTTAAGCAACAGATAGTTTATATCAAATTGAATGACATATTAAAGAATCTTACCAAACTGGAATATATATTTACATAAATATTATCCTTTTACATCTCTTGCCTTGAACCACCATTTCGTGACTCTATCACCTGACCAGAAATACTACAACACTAACTGTAACAGGAAGAAGTGAGGAAGCAAAAGGCAGAACTCTGTCTATTAATTGTGTGACCTTACATGTGGTTTGTATGTGTGCACAGTGAATCGTACGATCTCAGGGGGTGGCCCTTATTTTTTAAAATGGCAATTTTCTATTTATGATTACCCAATGGCACATACTACTAAAAAAGTATATTATAATGATAATGGTTCATTTACATGAAGCAGGGTTTTACACATGAGCTGTTTTACTCAGTATCTTTTAATAGAGACCTACATTGTTTGGGGGGTATAGTTTTCCTTTAATTTTAACCTTTCCTTCTCCTTTAAAGGAGAATTTAACCCTAAAAATGAATATGGCCAAAAATATATACTGCACCAGCCTAAAGTTTCAAGGTATTAGGGTTGGCTATAAGGGTTAGGCTTGGGTATTTAGGTTAGGGTTAGTGTATTAGGGTAGGGTTAGGTTTTATGTTAGGGTATTAGAGTTGGGTAGTAGGGTTTGGTATTAGGGTTATTGTTAGTGTATTAGGGTTAGGGTTTTGTATTAGGGCAATGATCCAGGACTTCACCATCTTGGAAAGTGTCTGTGACACTCGCATGCTCAGTGAGCTCTGAACAGCTGTTGAGAAGCTAAGCTTAAGGGTCGTCGCAAATTATCAAGCAGAAATATAATATCAAGCCTGTAATATAAGCTGATGCTACAGGGCTGATTATTAAATGCTGGTGCTAGTTGCACTGGTTATCTGTATTAATTACTAATCAGCTGTTTTTAGTGCCTGTGTGGCCTTATATACTGTGGAAAAACCATCAGGCAGCTAAAAGAACGTATTGCGATGCATAGGTCGAGCATAAGGACAGCACTGGATCCAGACAGAATACAAAGGGGCAAACACAAAAAACAGGGTATCTCCCAACAACTAGTGGCCAGGCATTGGGCAGAAGCCAAACACAGCCCAGCAACGTTCAGGTGTATGCCCATAGATCAGATCTCTAAAAGAGCAAGAGGGGGGGACTATGACAACATGCTCTTGAAAAAAAGAGGCATTCTGGATCCATGAATTGGATTGTGTGGCTCCCAAGGGACTAAATGGCCAGTTAGTTTCCTTACATAAAGATTCCCCTTTCTCAATTGGCAGTAAAGTACCTAGATAAGGATAAACAAAGTAGCAAAGCAATAGGATTCATAAATTGTTCCAATATAAATAGAAACATTGTTAGTAACAATTAATTTCTTCAATTCTAGGAGGTAATACAATGTATCTGCCGTTTCGAGACAAAGTAAGCAACAACCAGAAACCTTTTTTAACGTGAATTTTATTCTTGTACAATATGCATTTTTTGTTCACTATCATGATTATGGACACGAAAAATTATTTTTTGTAATATACGAACAGAGATAACACAATGTAACACGTGACATCTAGTGGTTATATTTGATTATGACAGGCACTTGAACACGAATTGTACAAAGTTTGCACCAATCACATTAATTATGTAATTAATGACATCAGCATATTCTGCTTCAGTCCCTAAGCTCACTAAGTGACAGCAGCACAGAGCATGTGCAGGGAATCAGCAGAAAAAAAAGATGGGGAGCTACTGGGGCATCTTTGGAGGCACAGATCTTTACTGCTAAAGGAATGTGGTTGCCTTGGGCTGGTACAGAAGCCCAAAACATAATGTACAACATTTCTAGCCTACTTCCTCCGTGAAGCTTTAGTTCTCCTTTAAGTGGCCAAGTAGCCACAAGAGTAGAATGCTTGCCTTGCACAAAACAATTATAGTTGCATCTCTCAAGCCCAATTATACTGAATTGTTATGGTTTTCATAGTTATTATGCCATCACTATAGTATTGATAAGAACAATGAACATAGACAGATGAACACCCACACAGAATGGGTGAAAGAATGTGAAGACAGAGATAAAAACAGGAACACAATATACATATGGAAAAGTTCTCACCTCCAAAGGCAGTTCCTTTCCAAACCCTCCCTGTGACAAGTTGAAAGGGGCGAGTAGCAATCTCCTGGCCAGACGCTGCAACTCCGACTATAACACTTGTACCCCAGCCTTTGTGACACGCTTCCAACGCTGATCTCTGGTCACAGGTAAAAACATTAACACAAAGCACAAGTCATTTCAATTCAGACATGAATTTGGCATGCAGATTACAGGATCCGTTCGAGTGCCGGTCAGCTCTGCTTCCATATTCTATGCAGATTACAGCCCTCAGTACTATTTTACTACAAACTAAAGCATGAACATATACCATATACGAATAGCAATAGTTTGTATATTAATAAATATAACATGTTCCATTTTACCATCAATGAAACTGGTAATGAAGTACTATTTCAGAAATATATACTGAACACAATTACCATAACACGGACGTTGCCGATACACTCAAAGGAATAGTCCACTCCTCCATCAGTCATGTCAATCAGTACATCCTGAATAGGTTTGTTGAAGTCCGCTGGGTTTAAGCATTCTGTAGCTCCAAACTCTGTTGCCTTTGCAAACTTGTCCTTGTTAAGGTCAATGCCAATAATGCGAGTAGCTCCGGCTACTTTACAGCCCATAATGACTGCAAGACCAACTCCTCCCAAGCCAAAGACAGCACATGTAGAGCCAGGTTCAACCTGATGAACACAAAAGCCAGAGTTATTTCTAGTTTTGAACCATATGCAAAATAAATTGTAATGAAAACATTTTCAGTTTCATATATATTATTTTAGGATTCACATTGAAGCTTTAAAAAAAAAAAAAAAAAAAAATTATGATTGCCTGCCACAATTTCTCATTTATGAATGCTAAATAAATTTGTCCCATTGCAACCAATTAGCTTTTTATCAGTGTACCGCATGATTGGAGATAATTTGCCCACTATTAGTAAATATGCTAATGAAGGTAAACATAAAATATGCTTAAATAAGCAGCATTAAAGGAAAAATATACCCCCCCCCCAAACAATGTAGGACTCTATAGAAAGATACTGCATAAAACAGCTCATATGTAAAACTCTGTGTCATGTAAATAAACAATTTTCATAATAATATACTTTTCTAATAGTATGTGCCATTGGGTAATCATAAATGGAAAATTGCCATTTTAAAAAACAAGGACCATCCCCTGGGATTGTATTCACTGTGCACACAAATACACCAAATAAACCATACTTGTTAGGTCACATGAGCCAATTAACAGGAGATGTATTTTGCTTCCACACTTCTTCCTGTTACAGAACTGTGTTATTTCTGGTCAGGTGATCTCTGAGGCAGGACACAGACCATCACAAAATGGTGGTTCAAAGCAAGAGATGTTAAAGGGCAGTTTTTACTTAAATATATATTCCAGTTTGGTAAGATTCTTTAATATGCCAAATAATTTGATATAAACTGTTGCTTAAGTATTCATTTTTGGGGTATAGTTTTCCTGTAAGAGCAATGACAGATGGGACATTTAGAGGCCCTTTTATCTAAGCTCGAATTTCGAATTCATGAGGTTTTTTTAACTCTAATAAATGCGAATATACTCTAAACTTGACTGGGAGGTTACTGAAGAAAAAAAATCAAATATCTAAAACTAGAGCGAATATTACAGACCCAAAAAATTCAAATCAAATTCGACAAAACTCGAATTGAGTTTTTTCACTGAAAACAACTTGAATGTCAGGAAGGCCAATAACATCTTCAAATTGGTCACTGGACCTCTCCCATTGACGTATACATGAGTTTAAAGTTTAAGGTGGTGAATAGTCAAATTTAAATTATTCCCAGGGTAAAGGTTTGATAAATCTCTTAATTCTAATTCAAATTTATATCAAGTTTGGATAATTCACAATTCGAATTTGAGAGTTTTGACCATAAAAAAAAAATTCTAAATTTTAATTTCCAATTCGACCCTTAATAAATCTGCCCCTTAGTCACCAGAGATTAATTATGGCTACAGCGGGAGATTAAACGTCCCTTGTTCCTTCTCCACATGCCAACACGGGATTTGACACTGGGGAAACACGTGTGTTGTGGCTATTGTGGCTACTGCCGGAAACAGCGCAAAGTTCTCCTCCTTCCTTCTGGAATATTTTCACTGGTGATTGTCTGAAGTTTTCCTGTGAGGAAACTGCTGTCTACTTCAGAAAGTAGCCACGCCGCATATGTTTCCACCTAAAGGGGCCATTACACTTTTTTTTTTTTTTTCTTCCTTTTTTGTATGTATGTAATGGAAACACTATTCTTTTTATAGTTCTACCCTACCTTTCAGGAATGTGTTACTTGCTTGAAGTGCATTTTCTCCTGCTGGAAAGCTCCCGCACCCCTCCACATATGTTACAAAGGAGTACTCGAACATCACTAGCTCTGTGGCCTGTCTAAAGCCCCGATAAATAGAATAATTCATAAAAAGGGCTTGCTTTGTAACTAGTACAAAATTATGTGTGTTTGCAAACTGTAACTTCAAAAATATGACATTTTTTTTTTAAAAGTATTTAAAGTTTAAAGGGAACTAAACCCCTTGACAAGTTTTGTTCCATTTTGTCTACTTCAGTGCAAAGTTCTACTATGCAATATATCACGGTCTGAAAGTGTTAATGGGCTTCAGTTATCTTTATACCTTCAAGCAAGAGGCCACAACCACAAAATGTACTGGTCTAAAAGACCAAAACCAATCTCAGTAACACGTCTTTAAAATAATGTACATGTAACAGAAACCTAGAAATCAGTTACCTTTGCTGTGTTAATCACAGCTCCATAACCAGTTGAGATTCCACAGCCCAGCAAGCAGACTTTGTCCAGAGGGGCAGAGTCCTCTATTTTAGCGACAGAGATATCTGCTACAACAGTGTATTCAGAGAAAGTGCTGGTGCCCATGAAATGGAAAATCTGTTGTCCTTTGCATGTGAACCTACTGGTACCATCAGGCATAAACCCTTTGCCTTGAGTAATCCTGTTAAAGAATGAAGCAGAAGTTTATAGTGATACTGAAGTTGAGAAAATAATGTAAAGCAGGGATACCAAATTTATGATATTTAGATATATAGATATGAACCAATAATCATCCCCATTAGATTTGGCAGATTATTTCCTTAATTGTGTTTTTGCTAAACCCCATATAATCCATAAAAATGTGTGTGTAGATGTGCGTTAGTATAAAAAGGAAGGTTGTTCCAGGAAGTGAAGATGACAGTAGGTTGTCCGTGGACCCTTGGAACACCACATCCCAGGCACCACTCATTCACCACCTCTGCTCATTGTCTAGTGGTGGGGGATCCAAGGAGCAGATTTAAAGCTGGACTGGAGGTGCCTTAGATTGTAGCACTTCAGTAAACAGATCATAGGTTCCATGATTTGTCACACTTAAAGGGTTAAAATTGTGTGTGTGTTTTAAAGGAGACATATTGTAAAAAAAAAATAAGAACGTACCAGTGCCTTATACTCATTTAGATATAGAAGAATTGTGCTTAAAAAAATTTGTGTTTCAGGCTGATTTAGTGAATATTTCTGCAAAAACCCTAATAATCCCTCCCTTCTCTTCCACTTCCTACTCCCTGAATTCCCAGGCTATGCAGGGGAGCCGGCGGCTCTCAGCACACTGTACTGTAGGACAGGAACCAATCAGCAGCTAGCATGACCTGATAGGGAACTGAAGTCTGTCTGTGCTTGTGTGACTGCAGGGCTGTGATTGGCTGCCCCCCTTCTACTGTGCTTCCAGCAGGGACCATTAGGACACGCCCACCCCTCATTTGAAACACAGACAGGGACCAGAGAACATCTATACGGAGCTCCAATAAAAGGGCTATTTTTAAAGATAATATTAAAGATAATATAAATTTTTAGCACCATGTAAAAGCAACACAATATATTACTTATAATTGCCTACAAAATAAGGTTTTTTTTCATTTATCCTATATGTCTCCTTTAAGGAGGTTAGTGCAGATACAATTACTAACTTCCTTTTAACTATACATTGCCCTTTTAACGGCAACAGGTGTTTGTTCTGCTTTTAAAATCTTGTAGTGAAAGGACCAGTAACACCATTACAGCTATGTAATCCATTTGAACTGATATACAGGTATGGGAGCTATTATCCAGAATGCTCGGGACCTGAGGTTCTTTCTGTAATGTGGATCTCCATACCTTAAGTCTACTAGAATATCATGTAAACATTAAATAAATCCAATAGGCTGGTTTTGCCTCCAATAAGGATAAATTTATATACAAGTTTGTATCAATGAACTGTTTTATTACTACAGAGAAAAGGGAAATCATTTTTAAAATTTTGAAATTTCCTCATTATAATGAAGTCTATGGGAGACAGCCATTCTGTAATTCGGAGCTTTCTGGAAAATGGATCCCATACCTGTACTAGTTATTTGTAACCTGTAAAAGCAATGGCACACAAGGAGATTCCTGCAGGTTATCAGTCACCCTAACAATCCCCAGTTTGGCAGCTGGGTGATAAACTACTTGCTCCTCCACTCTCTTTGATTTGCAGGGCATGCTAACTGCATGGTGGTAATCTATACGAATAGCATTTGAGTGTTTTGCGGAATCATGCATTCAGCAAAATGCTCAGTCTGACATTAACTTAGATAATGAGAGCCAAAAGTACAGATAATTTGAAATAAAACATATAATGCTGTCTAGAAATGATGTAAAATGTTTACACACTATATAAGTGAAAATTGTGTGCAAACACATTTGCTGAACACCTATTACTTAGTGCTTCTCTGCTAAATATACCGGCTGCTTAAGGTGAAAGGTAACAGAGCCTAATTAAAGTGAAGGGTTGCTTGTAATACCTTATCTTCTGGCACAGGTTTGTTTTGGGATTCAAGCAGAACTTGCATTCACCACATTGTGGGATATACAGGGGTATTACTTTGTCACCTGTGAAATGAAACATCAGAGTGTTGTAACAGTGGCTTAAATAAAAAAGATGACTAGTTTTATACCACAAGAAAAACCTGCTTTATACCTGTATATGACTCATTTTATCAGTTGTTCAGAACTAAATAGACATGGACTCTGTACATGTGTATTTAGTATAGTCAATTTTTTTAATGGTTAAATACCCAACAGTTAGATTAGTGAATATTTAGCAATATACTTAAAAAGATTATGTTTTGCCTAATGATTGTTTAAAGGGGTGATTGACCTATAAGCTAACTTTTAGTATTTTATAGAATCGCCAATTCTAAAAAAAATTTTAATTGGTCTTCATAATTTTTTTTTATATTTTTTCTTTTTTCTTTTTTTAATATTTGCCTTCCTCTTCTGACTCTTTCCAGCTTTCAAATGGGGGTCACTAAAAATTAAAATACTCTTCAAAGCTACACATTTATTGTTATTGCTACTTTTTATTATTCATCTTTCTATTCAGGCCCTCTACTATTGATTTTCCAGTATCAATTCAATTCAGTGCATCGTTGTTAAGGTAATTTGAACCCTAGCAGCCAGATTGCTGAAATTGCAAACTGGAGAGCTGCTGAATAAAAAGCTAAATAACGCAAAACCCACAAATAATAAAAAATGAAAACCAATTGCAAGTTGTCTCAGAATATCACTCTCTACGTCATGCTAAGAGTTAATTTAAAGGTGAAAAACCCCTTTAATGAAAGCTAACAGTTCATATAACAGTACCGCTGCTGCTGAACAGTGAGAGACAAGGTAAGGCTAATATCATACTAAGCCGTTTATCTGCCTGCTTAGAAGCAAAGTCCAAGAAACTGCTGAACAAAGTGGACCCACACCCATAGACTCCGTGTGTTAAATACACTGAAATCCAGTGCACATCAGCTGTTTCCACACAGGCAGAGAAACAGACTAGCATAAGATTAGCCTAAAAGGTGGAGAGTGCATGATAATCCTTACCTGGTTTTACTCTGGTAACTCCTTCTCCTACGCTTTCCACAATGCCAGCTCCTTCATGACCCAGTATTACAGGAAAACATCCTTCTGGATCAGCACCACTCAATGTGTAGGCATCGGTATGGCACACAGCAGTGGAGACTATCTACAATATGAAAATAGTCATGGTTGCAAAGGCTAGAATATGTTTCACTTCTTCAACTTGACTATCTAAAGCTGCTCCCTAACAATCATTCTGATCCCCTTTGACTACTCTTAGCAGTGGATAGTGGGTCACAACAAAAATGTCAAAAGACGTTTTTCAATGAATGCTAAATTGTTGTTCCAGATATTCGTGAGTTTAGTGTTAGGAGGCTTCTTTTTTGGTATGAAATGGGGCAAAAATATTGGCTTTTTATCGAACATGCAAGCAAGCATTTGCCAATTTTGTTTTTGTGCCACCAAACTGAAAATATTCATAAAATATCTTTAAATAATGATACAAACCAAAAGTCAAGTGAAAAAAACAAAATAGAAAAAGAAAACACATGAAAGGTACTTTTATCTAGAATAGAAATCACGTATTACGAAAACTGTTGGCAAATTTGAATTATTTTTAGTGGTGAGCGTCATTTTTCGCCAAGTTTGCCGTGAAAATGACGCCAATAAACTGTAAAGGGGGAAAACATTTGTTGCTTAATGTGTCGCACATCAAAAAACTTCTGTTGCCCATAAACTTCAATGTTCTTAAGCAAATTTACTCCATTTAGCGAGTTTTCAGGTCAGATTCGCCCATCGTTTTACCTTGATGCGAACTTCGTGAGCTTTTGGGGGAGCCACTTCAACTTCCTCCATTGAGAGGGGTTTCCCTGCCTCCCATGCTACAGCAGCTTTACATTTGATGACCTAAACGAGGATACAGATAAATGAAAGGTTTTTTTTTTTAGCGTTTTACAAAACAAACAATAAGAAAAAATTTTGTTACACAAGTTGCTTGTTAAGATGCATGCTTCTGCAGAATTAACAGAAACTTTCCCATGTGTCTCTGGGATAAAGGTGACTGAGGAAGTTTTATTGATAAAGTTTATTGGAGCATGACAGCAACTGTGCAAACATGGCAATTTAATTTCTTAAGAAAAAAATATGCAAGACAAGGGGGTTTGCCAAATTACATTATATTATATTATACAATCAGAAAAACATTTACAAGACCATATAGTAACATAGTAAGAAAGGTTGAAAAAAGACACATGTCCATCGAGTTCAACCTTTTTTTTTTTTTTATTAACTACCTATCTGCCAGTTGATCCAGAGGAAGGCAAAAAACCCATCTGAAGCCTCTCCAATTTGCCTCAGAGGGGGAAAAATTCCTTCCTGACTCCAAAATGGCAATCGGACTAGTCCCTGGATCAACTTGGACTATGAGCTATTTCCCATAACCCTGTATTCCCTTACTTGCTAAAAAGCCATCCAACCCCTTCTTAAAGCTATCTAATGTATCAGCCTGTACAACTGATTCAGGGAGAGAATTCCACATCTCCACAGCTCTCACTGTAAAAAACCCCTTCCGAATATTTAGGCGGAACCTCTTTTCTTCTAATCGGAATGGGTGACCTCGTGTCAGCTGGAAAGACCTACTGGTAAATAAAGCATTAGAGAGTATTATATGATCCCCTTATATATTTATACATAGTCATCATATCACCCCTTAAGCGCCTCTTCTCCAGCGTGAACATCCCCAATTTGGCCAGTCTTTCCTCATAGCTAAGATTTTCAATACCTTTTACCAGCTTAGTTACCCTTCTCTGCACCCTCTCTAATACAATAATGTCCTGTTTAAGTGATGGAGACCAAAACTGTACGGCATATTCTAGATAAAAAGGAACACCAAGAGCCCCAATAGTGTAATATGTTTTAACAAGGAGTAATGGTAGAGTAAACAAGTTAATACTCACAAACCAGGGTTACCGCTAGGCAACCACTGTATAGGCAGGTGGGGAAATTATCCTAACCCCACTCAGGAATAAGAAGTCGCTCTCTGTAAAAGAAGAAAGTGGGGATGATACCCCTCCACTCGGGGTGGACTCGATATGGTAGTAAAACAAAACAGAGGCGCCAAAAGGATAAAAATAGCTAAAAGCACTTAAAAACCCAATGGGTAATTCAGAGGAGGTAGTAATAAACTTACCTCCTCCAAGCAGACACCAACAAAAGTGGTAATTTTCAATAGTAGTTTATTCACAAAACTGTATTGCAACGCGTTTCGCAGGCATTTCCTGCTTCATCAGGCAATATGGAGCGGGAGCAAAAACCAACAGTGTCTTTGTATAAACACACCAGGCGCCTCTGTCACAGAGGCGCCTGGTGTGTTTATACAAAGACACTGTTGGTTTTTGCTCCCGCTCCATATTGCCTGATGAAGCAGGAAATGCCTGCGAAACGCGTTGCAATACAGTTTTGTGAATAAACTACTATTGAAAATTACCACTTTTGTTGGTGTCTGCTTGGAGGAGGTAAGTTTATTACTACCTCCTCTGAATTACCCATTGGGTTTTTAAGTGCTTTTAGCTATTTTTATCCTTTTGGCGCCTCTGTTTTGTTTTACTGGCATATTCTAGATGGGGCCTTACAAATGCTCTATACAGTGGAAGAATGACCCCCTCCTCCCTTGACTCTATGCCCCTTTTTATACAGCTCAAGACCTTATTTGCCCTTGATGCTGCTGACTGGCATTGCTTGCTACAGCCAAGTTTATCATCTACAAGGAATCCAAGGTCCTTTTCCATAATGGATTTGCCTAGTGCAGTCCCATTAAGGGTATAAGTGGCTTGGATATTTTTACATCCCAGGTGCATGACTTTACATTTATCAACATTGAATCTCATTTGCCACTTAGCTGCCCAGATTGCCAGTTTGTCAAGATTATGTTGCAAGGATGCCACATCCTGGATGGAATTAATTGGGCTGGATAATTTTGTGTCATCTGCAAACACCGATACATTACTTACAACACCCTCCCCTAAGTCATTAATGAACAAGTTAAATAAAAGTGGACCCAATACTGAGCCCTGGGGGACCCCACTAAGAACCTTACTCCAAGTAGAGAATGTCCCATTAACAACCACCCTCTGTACCCGATCCTGTAGCCAGTTTCCTATCCACGTGCAAACGACTTCATTAAGCCCAACAGACCTTAGTTTAGAAAGCAGTCGTTTGTGGGGCACAGTATCAAACGCTTTGGCAAAATCCAAATAGATCACATCTACTGCCCCCCCACTGTCCAGAATCTTACTTACCACATCATAAAATGCAATCAAATTCGTCTGACATGACCTATCCTTCATAAAGCCATGCTGATTGTTGCTAATAATGCCATTCATTAGGACAAAATTTTGAATGTGATCCCTTAACAAGCCTTCAAATAATTTGCCCACCACAGATGTCAAGTTTACTGGCCTATAATTGCCAGGCTGAGATCGTAATCCCTTTTTAAATATTGGAATAACATCAGCTTTTCTCCAATCCATAGGCACTATACCAGATGACAGTGAATCTGAGAAAATCAGAAATAAGGGCTGGTCTAAAACTGAACTAAGCTCTCTTAGAACCCGGGGGTGTATGCCATCAGGCCCTGGAGCCTTGTTTACATTAATTTGTATTAAAGCTTTTTGAATCATTTCCTGAGTCAGCCACTGACTAGATTGAGCTGAACCATTCGTGCAGTTATAAAGTGAGCCTGGGAACTCAGACTCCTCTATTGTATACACTGAAGAAAAGAACTGATTTAACACATGTGCCTTATCTGTATCTGTTACAACCATACTGGTACCATTATTTAATGGAGCAACACTCTCAACCTGCATCTTTTTACTATTAATATATTTAAAAAACTTTTTAGGGTTAGTTTTCACCTCCACCGCAATTAACTCTTCATTTCTTTTCTTAGCCTTCCGGATTGCTGATTTACAACATTTATTACAGTGTTTATATTCAATAAATGCAGCTTCTGTCCCTACAGATTTGTAGTTTTTAAATGCCTCTCTTCTTTCCCATTAACTTCTTTACTTCTGTATTAAGCCACACAGGATGATTCTTAGAGCTTCTACGTTTAGTCCTTAAGGGAATAAATTGAGAACAGTAATGATTTAATATCATTTTAAAGGACAACCATTTCTGTTCTGTGTTTTTAGCTGAAAACCTAATGCCCCAATCAATGCTCTGTAGGGCAGCCCTCAAGGCACTAAAATTAGCTTTTGCAAAATTCATGGTTTTTGTTGCCCCAGTATATTTTTGTTTTTTGCACCAGACATTAAAAGATATAACCTTATGGTCACTATTACCCAGGGGTTCAATGACTTGCACATTTGCTATAAGTTCTGGGTCATTTGAGATCACTAAATCAAGAATAGCATTTTTTCTGGCAGGCTCCTCAACAACCTGTGCTAAAAAATTGTCGTGCAATAAGTTTATAAACTTGTTCCCATTAACTGATCTAGCAGTACCGTTGCTCCAGTCAATATCTGGGTAATTAAAATCCCCCATTATCATTACTTTACCTAAACTAGCAGCCTTTTCTATTTGCATTAGGAGCTTTGTCTCTTCCTCCTCACTTACATTAGGGGGTCTATAGCATACGCCTACAATTAATTTGCTGGATTCTTTACAATTGGTGAAAAACTCCACCCATACGACTTCTGCCCCCTCATTTTCTAACATAACCTCCTCCTTTATATGAGCTTTTAAATCCTGCCTAACATACAGACATACCCCTCCTCCCTTTCTATTGCCTCTGTCCCTCCGAAACAAAGTATAGCCACTGATATTTACTGCCCAGTTATGCGACTCATTCAGCCATGTTTCGGCCACACCAATCACATCATATTTTCCTTCCAACACCAGCAGCTCCAGCTCTCCCATTTTACCAGTCAGACTTCTTGCATTTGTAAACATACATTTAATACTGGCACCATATTGAACATATGACATGTGGTCCTCCCTATCCTTAACAGTATCCCCGGCCAAATCTCCTTCCCCATTTTCCCTTTCTTTGCCCACTATCTCATCTAACCTGTCTACCACTGAATCTTTTACTGAACCCTCCCCCCCACACCTAGTTTAAAATCTCCTCCAACCCTCTAGCCATCTTCTCTCCCAAAACAGCTGCCCCATCATCATTGAGGTGCAGCCCATCCCTAGCAAAGAGCCTGTAGCCGACTGAAAAATCAGCCCAGTTCTTCAAAAACCCAAAACCCTCCTCCCTACACCAATCTTTCAGCCACGCATTAATCTCCCTACGCTCCCGCTGTCTCCTTAGCGTTGCTCAGGTAATATCTCTGAGAAAATTACCTTGGAAGTCCTCGCCCTCAGCTTTGAACCTAGTTTTTTAAAATCATTTTTGAGGACTTCACCACCTCCTCTAACTTTGTCATTGGTACCTATGTGTACCAAGACCGCTGGGTCTTCCCCAGCCCCTCCCAATAATCTGTCCACTCGTTCCACCACATGCCGAACCCTAGCACCAGGCAAGCAGCAGACTGTTTGGCATGTAGGGGCCTTGCGACAGATTACCCTATCCACCTTTCTAATAATTGAATCCCCTATAACTAGAACCTGCCTTTCCTTCCTTCCTTGCACTCCCCCCACCACCCGTATTAGAGCCACTGCCTCCCGGGGTGCTCCGAGAGTCAGCCTGCTCCATACACGCCAGTTCGGAGTTTTCCTCCCCAGCATCTTCAGCCAAAACGGCGAATTTGCTGTTTTGGACAAACTGTGGACCAGCCCCCCTACTCTTCTGTCCCCTACTTCCCCTCTTGACTGTCACAAACCTTCCTCCCTCATTAGCCTCCACTGCCCCTTCTCCTCCCCCCACTCCACTAGCCCCTGCTAGTGGTTGCTCTGCGAGCCTCCTTTCCTCCCCCTCGTTTGCCGATGCTCTCAGTGCTGCAAGTTCACCCCTTAGAGTCTGCAGCTCAGATTCCAAGATGAAAACCCACCGACATCTCTCACATGTAAATACTGCATGGAACTGCTGCTCCAACACCACATACATGTGACAAGACACACGCTGAGTAATACCAGCAAACCCACTCATATTTACACTGGGTACTTACAGTCTCCCAAATGTAATTCCTCACCAACACCTTTTCAGTTTTAATCGCCTTAAGGTTTTTAACGCTGCTTAACACTTAATTCACATGCAACACTTCACAAGTGTAAGGTTTCAACCAGAGCACACAAAGCCTGTTCAGAATTTACCTGATTAACCCCTCCCCCTTAATTAGAAGAAAGAGGGAAAGGAGAAAAAAAAAATGCTATTTGCTACCAGCAGTAAATAAAAACCCTTATTAACTTTTTTTTTTTTTTTTATGTTCCCCTTAGACCTCTAAAGCTAAAACACAAAAAGAAAGTAAATGCACTTAATGTATCAACTAGTTTACCCCAAAGAGAGAAAAGAAAAAGCTGTTTGTCTCAGTCAGATAACTCACAGAACACACAGCAGTCAGTTATTTGCAGGTAGAATGATTGGAATCAAGGAAATCTTCATCCATTTCAGCCGGAATTTTGGGAGTTATCCCCACTCACAGTCAGGCTGATTCCCTTCCTCTAGTTTGTTGGAAAGCCCTGCCCCTTTATGTTAGGGCCACACAGGGGCAGAAAACTGCTGGCTGATTTCTGCCCTACCGCAGGCAGTAGCCTCCTCTTTCTTCTCGTCGCAAACATGATTTCGGCGGATTTTGTCTCAAAATGCAGAGACCTGCTGAGTCTGTTTGTGCCAAGCAGCTTCAATGAGGAAGAGAGAGGAGGCTACTGCCCTTGATAGAGCAGAAATCAGACATCAGATTTCTGCCCCTGTGAAAGTACAGGCCACTGACAGAAGTTCTGTCCCCTGCTGATGAAACATCCTCTGATGCTCATCGGAAAAAGGAAAACCACACTACGAATGACACAATTTTTGCTTGAACCGACTGTCATGTACTGTCCTCTGACTGACAGCAGGTTTATTCCCTAAACACCCATTTACCGTGACATTCATTGCTACTAAGCAGATGCTGTAGAATTAAGAATGTATACTCAAAGCAAATTAGCACCACACTGAAATTCTGATTCTAAGATTGAGTTACAATACAGACGGTATCTCAGAAATCAGCTCAGACTACGGTAATAGTAGATGCATGTGATTTCTAATGGATATATACACAGGGCACTGGGCAGTTGTTATTTAATCCGTTAAAACCTGTGGCCAGCAGTCAGTCAAGCAAGTAGTTCAGAGTTACATTATAAGGCAGAAATAGAGCAACTTTAAATTAATTAATAGTGCACCTTTCAATTAACTTTTAGTATGAAGTAGAGAGCGATAGTCTGAGACATTTTGTAGCTGGTTTTCATTTTTATCATGTGGCGTTTGACTTATTCAGCAGCTCTGCAGTTTGCAATGTCAGGAATCCGGTTGCTAGGGTCCAATTACCCTAGCCACCATGCATTGCCTGGAATATGAAGAGTAGAGGGTCTGAATAGAAAGAGAAGCAATAAAGTAGCACTAACATTACATCTGTAGCCTTACAGATCATGTGGCCCCCAAAACATCAAAAATAAACAATGAGGACCAACTGAAAAGTTGCTTAGACTTGGGACATTCTGTAGCATACTAAAAGTTAACGTAAAGGAGAACCACCACTTTAATAGCTGCAGACACGAAATAGTGGCCTTTTCCCATGCTTCCATAGGTTACCAGGCCAAACCAGTAAAAATATGATTAAAAACATAGGCCAATGTTATTACACTAGTAACTCATGGGATAGGAGATCCTGTGGCATTTGCAGCACTTCTCCAGCCTATGTATATCCAACTCAAAGAACGTAGCGGGAGTGTGGCAAGGGGAGAGTTAAACTCGCTGTCAAAACGAAATCATGCAAGCAGTCAGTGACTGACATTATACAGGCAGGAATGAGCGGCCAGACAGTAACAGAGCGACATGTTCGCTGCAGGTTCAAGTTCTCGTCTGAACTCCCCTTACAGCTGCTCAACTACACTTTCCCGAGTGCTGCCTGGAAGGGATAATCGCACCGGGATTACAGAAAGCGCTCAATCGCTCACTCACGAACCGCGTCACCTCCCCTACCAACTGCGTTATCCCCCCCCCTCGTGACCCAATGGCAATTTGCACAGAAATATTTCTCACCTTCCCGGCTGTCTCCATGTTCCACGTTGTGCACCAGACTTCTCTATGAAGCAGCACCTCCCTCTTCTGCGTAATTGGTTCCTTCCACACTTAGAGCAGAGCAGTAGAACGTACATAGTAACTACAGCGCCACCCTGTGGAGTGAAGGACCTCAAGCAGGATGTGAGTGTATGCATTTTTCAGTGGGCAGCGGCTAATTCCTAGCCTAACAAAGGACCTGACGTCACGGTCATGTGATCCTACCATGTGACCGCTCCACTGCGGCTTACCTTTCATGGGAAAGTGGTAATGGGTTCTAGTGGCGGCTGCGGACTGTTGACAGGACCTGCAACTAAATTCCCAGGGTTGCCAACTTGTATTGTAGGTTTAGTACAGGTTGTAACCTCTACTTTAGGTTTTGGGGCAGTTCATTGTGTCGCTGGATGTTCTTAGGGATTGAAGGGATCACTGCCTCTGAATTTCTGTGGAGTGAGGGGGGATCACAGGGAATTAATGTCAGCTAGACTGAATTCAATATTTACATACCCGAATGCAGCTACAATATTGTTGTTGGAGCTGGGTTTTTTTTTACCATTACTCTCACTGACAGCAGATGGGCCCCACTAATGAAGTGTAACATGGCAGGGCCCCCCCTAAAGGTAACCCTTTGTGGTCCCTGTTGTGTGGTGGGGCCCTGGGCACCAAATTTCTTTTAAACTTCTGGTGGGGGCAAGTTTTTTTACATAGATGTTTAAGGGGGGCCCTGGCCCCCACGTTTCTTATAACGTGGGGGGCCCTGGCCACCAGTTTTTTTCCCATGTGGTGTCATAGCCTCCAATATTTTTCAATGGGGGGCCCTGACCAACAATATTTTTTAGGTAGCGGCTAGTTCCCATCCTCGGAAAGGACCTGACGTCACGGTCATGTGATCATACCATGTGACCGCTCCATTGCGCATTATCCATTATTGAGCGGTAGATTCAAATAAGCAGAAGCGCTAATGCATTGTACCGGCAGGCAGCGAACATTTCAAAGGACGTGCAGCTTAATCTCTGGAACTGCCAACTTCTGATGTAAGTTGTTACAGGCTGAAACCTCTACCCTAGGTTTTAGGGCAGTTAACTGGGTCACTGTGCCTCGATTTCTGTGGGCTATAGGGGTGATCGCTGTACCTCTGATTTTTTTGTGGGTGATGGGGGGGTCACTGCACTGTGCCTCTGATTTTCTGTGGGCTATATGGGGGGGATGATCGCTGTGCCTCTGATTTTCTATAGGGGGGATCACTGTGCCTCTGATTTTCTGTGCGCGATGGAGGGGATTGCTGTGCCTCTGATTTTCTCTGGGCTATAGGGGGGGATTGCTGTGCCTCTGATTTTCTGTGGGCTATAGGGGGGATCGCTGTGCCTCTGATTTTCTGTGGGTGATGGGGGGGGATCACTGTGCCTCTGATTTTCTCTGGGCTATAGGGGTGATCGCTGTGCCTCTGATTTTCTGTGGGCGATGGAGGGGATTGCTGTGCCTCTGATTTTCCCTGGGCTATAGGGGGGGGATTGCTGTGCCTCTGATTTTCTGTGGGCTATGGGGGGGATCACTGTGCCTCTGATTTTCTGTGGGCTATAGGGGGGATCGCTGTGCCTCTGATTTTCTGTGGGCTATAGGGGGATCGCTGTGCCTCTGATTTTCTCTGGGCTATAGGGGGGGGATTGCTGTGCCTCTGATTTTCTGTGGGCGATGGGGGGGATCGCTGTGCCTCTGATTTTCTCTGGGCTATAGGGGGGATTGCTGTGCCTCTGATTTTCTCTGGACTATAGCGGGGGTCGCTGTACTTCTGATTTTCTGTGGGACGATGGGGGGGATTCTCTGTACCTCTGATTTTCTGTGGGCGATGGAGGGGATTGCTGTGCCTCTGATTTTCTGTGGGCTTTAGGGGGGATCGCTGTGCCTCTGATTTTTTTGTGGGCAATGGGGGGAATCACTGTGCCTCTGTTTTTCTGTGGGCTATGGGGGGGATCGCTGTGCCTCTGATTTTTTTGTGGGCGATGGGGGGGGTCACTGCACTGTGCCTCGATTTCTGTGGGCTATGGGGGAGTCGCTGTGCCTCTGATTTTCTGTGGGCGATGGGGGAGGGGATCACTGTGCCTCTAATTTTCTGTGGGCGATGGGGGAGGGGATCACTGTGCCTCTGATTTTCTGTGAGCTATGGGAGGGATCACTGTGCCTCTGATTTTCTGTGTGCTATAGGGGGGATCACTGTGCCTCTGATTTTCTGTGGGCTATATAGGGGATCACTGTGCCTCTGATTTTCTGTGGGCTTTAGGGGGGATCGCTGTGCCTCTGATTTTTTTGTGGGCAATGGGGGGAATCACTGTGCCTCTGTTTTTCTGTGGGCTATGGGGGGGATCGCTGTGCCTCTGATTTTTTTGTGGGCGATGGGGGGGGTCACTGCACTGTGCCTCGATTTCTGTGGGCTATGGGGGAGTCGCTGTGCCTCTGATTTTCTGTGGGCGATGGGGGAGGGGATCACTGTGCCTCTAATTTTCTGTGGGCGATGGGGGAGGGGATCACTGTGCCTCTGATTTTCTGTGGGCTATAGGGGGGATCGCTGTGCCTCTGATTTTCTGTGAGCTATGGGGGGGGTCACTGTGCCTCTGATTTTCTGTGGGTGATGGGGGGGATTGCTGTGCCTCTGATTTTCTATGGACTATAGCGGGGGTCGCTGTACCTCTGATTTTCTGTGGGCGATGGGGGGGAATCACTGTGCCTCTGTTTTTCTGTGGGCTATGGGGGGGATCGCTGTGCCTCTGATTTTTTTGTGGGCGATGGGGGGGGTCACTGCACTGTGCCTCGATTTCTGTGGGCTATGGGGGAGTCGCTGTGCCTCTGATTTTCTGTGGGCGATGGGGGAGGGGATCACTGTGCCTCTAATTTTCTGTGGGCGATGGGGGAGGGGATCACTGTGCCTCTGATTTTCTGTGGGCTTTGGGGGGGATCGCTGTGTTTAGATTTCTGTGGGCGATGGGGAGATCATTGTGCCTCTGATTTTCTGTGGTGTTGGGGATCACTGTGCCTCTGAAATTCTTTGGGGTAAAGGGGGATGCTGTGCCTCTGAATCAGTGGCATGAGTGGGGTGTCACTGTGCCTCTTCTGTGGGTTGAGGGTGTGTTATTGTGCCCTTTAGCGGGGGGGAAGGGGAGTCACTGTATATTTGAAAGTTGATGGGGTGGGAGTAGGGTTGCCAGCTGGCCTGTATTTTACTGGCCTGGCTGGTAAAAATGTTGCATGATTGCAATGTTAAGTATAGGGAAAAACCATAAAAACATAGGAAGGCCGGTATTTTTTTTTTTTTTTCTAGAAAAGGTGGCAACCCTAGGTGGGAGGTCACTGTGCCAGTCTTGGATATCAGAAATCCCTCATCCTCCTGTAGTGGGATATGGCTTCTTATCCCTTTTTATTATAACTTAAAGGAGAATTCAACCCCCCTTGATGTTAACTGCCCTTCTGTCGTCCCCCCCCCCCACAGTCTTACCTCTGAATCCTTCTCCCTCCAGAAATAGCGACTGGAAAAGCAGTGTGAGTGTAGCGGAGCTTCCAGCCACCATCTTGTTTTCTTCTTTCTCCTCCTCAGCACATCCTGTCTCTTTTCGGCACATGCGTATTTTTCAAACCCAGAAATTCACTACAACTGCGCATGTACCAAAAATCCACTCGATTCATGAGATTTAGAAGATGGTGGCTGGGAGCACTCACTCTGCTTTTCCTGTCGCTATTTCTTGAGCGAGAAGGATTCAGGGGTAAGACTGTGCAGGGGGAAGCAGGGAGGGGTACAAACTGAGTGGGGTCAGATGTGGACTTATCTCCTCCTTTAATTCACAGAACTATTTAATTTTAGTAATTGTTTAATGACATCAGTTTTTTCAATTTATTTAGATAAGAATGTGTTCATTTATTTTTTTTTCTTTATTTTACAGCTGCTGTTGGATTCCTCACATCCTGACTCCTTTTGTTGCCATCATTTTGTGCAGTTTTCTATTGTTTTGCCAGGAATGGAAGTGGTACTCTTTAAAGAAAATCTTTGGTTTTATTTATTGTGTCTTAGATTTGTTTTATGATCCTGCTTCATGTTTTCATTTATGTTTTAATAAAATTATAAATAAAATTACTTTTTTGTTTGATGTACAGTTTCTTTGGCCACTTTTTAGAATCGAATAGGTAAATTTATCTACTTGGCTAGAAATAGACTATGCACGTTACATTTGTCAGAGTCAGCCTTAGTTGATTGCATTGTAAGTCCTGGCTAAAGACTTTCAGGGTATTTGGGAGCTGTAGTTCAGTAATATGTGTGCAATTTATTTTGCACAAACAGAGAAAATGTATTTTCACCACACTTTTGTTTTAATCAGTTAAAATAAAGTAGAACTCTTGTTTAAGCTTTAGTTTTTGAGAACACCAAGAAATGTATCATTCATGTAATCACTATGTCTTTATTGGCTGCTTTCATTTATTCTTGTAGAAATATAATTGAAACCTCCAGTGCCACTGGTTATTTCTTCAATTTGCAACTAACTACTCCTGTTGCTACAGGTGTTTTTCACAATTTTTTGGCCATAGGAGGATGCCATTAAACTCAATGTCAGATTTGATTATTTCTCGACTAGTACCATTCTGCCACGTTTGAAAGTCTAGGTCAGTGATCCCAACCAGTGGCTCATGAGCAAAATGTTGCACCGTGTTGATGTTGCTCCCAGTGGCCTCAAATCAGGTGCTTCTTTTTAAATTCTATTCTTGGAGGCAAGTTTTGGTTGCAGATAAAACAGGTGTACTGCCAAATAGCCTCAAGATAGGTTGACAATCCACATAGGGGCTACCAAATGGCCAATCACGGTGCTTATTTGGCACCCCAAGAACATTTTTCATGCTAGTGTTGGTCCCCAATTACTTTTACTTCTGAATGTTGCTCACAGGTTCCCTGCTCTAGGCAATGACCTGCACTGCTTCTCCACAGCTCTTGGAAACCTGCCTCCATGCAGTGTATATATTCCTGCAGACAACTTCTAAAAAATGCCCCTGTACACCACTGACTGATCTCAATGTTATTTGACTGAAATCATGTGTTTTTAAAGTGATGTTTTCCCGACCACTTTGTACATCAGCACTTTATATTATATAACATTAAAAGTGTGGCAAGACAAATGTGCGTTGACCAATGTTTTCAACAAAAGGCTAATGGTTCCAGATGTGTAGAAAGATGCATGTTCTTCCAATCTGCTCTTTCCTGTATTTCAGGGACAGGTATGGTAGTTGCCTATGTGCAGATACGCAGCCCTTATTTCACATCTGCTCTGTGTGTCTGCACACAGGACAATTCTGTACCTGTCCATAAAAATATAGGAAGGAGCGAATTGGAACCATATTTATCTTTCTATACCTGTGGAGAAAAGCAGATGTAGGGCCCCGTGTGCCATTATTATGTCTATTCCATGGTAGCTATTTTTTTTACTGGTGTAGTTACTCTGGTAGAGAAAATAATGGTCGACTTCCTTCAGCTCTGACAATCCATGTGCACTGAATGGCTTGGTTTGGCATTGCCATAATAAAATTATAAATAAAATTACTTTTTTCTTTGAAGTACTGTCCTCAACTTTTAATTGGTCTTTGCCAATGCCAATTGCTATAGAGTGTAGACGTGTTAGGTTAGATTTACAGATCTGCCTGTGTATGGCTGCTCTCATATGCCCCATCTGTATTCCCAAGTCTATTCTATCAGTAAATTGGAGAAATGGAAAGAGAATATTAGTAAAGTTGTAGAAATGATAGTGTATGTTAGGGTAAATTGACCTGCCGACATGTTTGGTTCCATGTGAATAAATTAGGTTTTTGACATTGCATCCATGAATAAAGTGCATCATAATGATAATTGAGTCTGCCAATATATTTTCATAATGTTGGGGTCAATGGATGAAAGGTGCCATATTGATAAATGTATTGTCAAGTTTGCACAAGGCAATAAATAAATCATGTAAATAAATCAATCTGCATTTTTGTAAATGGATGTATTGCCCCATACATATACTTTTATGTTTGCACAATGGGGGCTGCAAACACTAATTTATCCACTAGGTGGCATACATCCTAAATCAATTTCCTGTAGCTGTGTTTGTCAAGTAACTTGTTGGTATAGCAACTAGCCTTTATGAGCACACAGGTGTATGGAACTCTCTGAAATCAAGTTGATTGCTCTCTGTGATGTGAATTATATTATTTACAAGAGGTTGGTTGTGTATTTCAAGAAAAGAGTTTAGTATCATGTATATTTTCCTTCATTGTATTCCTCATGTTTCCAGCATCAGTGTATTTTAGCTAACCTTTGTGACACTGTGCAGCTAAATACATTACTATTTCTCATGGCACCCTAGTCATAGACTTGTTCTTAGTGCCCTCTTAGGTTTTGGGCAGAGGTTTTTTCTCATGCATTTTTATTGTCAATTCACATAAATAAATATATAAACATAATGCAGAAATGCAACATTTCAAGGCATGTTCTGTTGTTAAATATATATTTTTTAATTTGAACATGTACAATAGGTTTATCAAATTGCTATTGCACAGCTCTTAATTATTTGCATTTAACAGGATTTTGATTGAGACTTTAAGTATTTAAGTAATGGCAGGCTTGGATGAAAAAAATATGTCTCCTGAGAAGAAGGTATGAAGTTCAAATATATTTTATCAATTATTGTTTTTTATTTTAGCTTCTATTATGTTCTATGCGGTCCAAATTGCTGGAACTTGGACCTGACCCAGAGCTACAAGCCAGACCAAGATTCTGCAATTTTACCTGCTTGTACCTGCTACCCAATCCAAACTGCAACAACCTTATCTGCAAGCCTGCACACTGCCATTATGAAATCGGAAGTTGTCTTGCTGCAAAACAGAAGTGATGTCATCAAAAATGGGATGTGGCCAAAAAAAGCAGACAAAAAAGATTAAAACTTTCATCAGTCAGCTAGTCCTTAAATGGCTGTGGTGTATCTGGTGTATACGTTGGCACCATTTCTTCACAGGATGCCCATTAATTTCTAGTATTATCCACTGCTTGATCACCGATCATACACATTAAACCCACTGGGTCGAGTCAAGGCTCTGCACAATGTTTAGCCACTGTTTTGCTTCTACAAAAATTTGATGAAATTTATTGAATTTTATTTGAAGCACAAAAAATTTTTGTGCCAGACATATCTGGCATCTCATCTGACCAGAGCATCTTCCTCCATAAATTTGGGGAGTCGCCCAAATGCCTTTTGGCAGATTCAAAATGTTCTTTCCTATTTTTAACTTTAAGGGGCTGATTTACTAAGGGTCAAATTTAGAAGTAGAAAATACTTTAAAATTTGACCATTTATATCAAGTCGAAGTATTTTTCACCGAATTTAGTATTCCTGCAATTGAAATAAAATGGATTCAAACGATTTTAGCATACGAACAAACGATTTTACTTTGATAAAAAACAACTTAGAAAAATAGTCTAGAAGGTCACCATAGGCTAACATAGCATTTTGGCAGCTTTTATCTGGTGAAGTAAAAAAGTCGAAGTTTTATTAAAGAGACAGTACTTCGATTTTCGAAGTCGAAGAATTTTACAATTTGAATCGAATGGTCATAGTAGACTATTTGATGGCCGAATTTTTACAAAAAATTATTTCAAAATTCATGTCTAATATTTGCTTCGACCCTTAGAAAAGTAGCCCCTAAGATTGCACACAGGTGGACTTCATTTCACTAATTATGTGACTTTTGAAGGTAATGGGTTGCACCAGAATTTCTTAGGGGCAAAGGAGGTGAATACATATGCACATGCCAATTTTTATTTTTTTTATATATATTTTTCTCATTTCACTTCACCAACTAAGACTATTTTGTGCAGATCCATCACATAAAAAGATTAAGACCTGTTTATATTACAGGTTGGAATGTAACATAATAGGTAAAAATGCCAAGGGGGTCAGTACTTTTGAAAAGCACTGTATGTCTGACCAGGGCTTTACAGAGGAAACAGACCCTGTGGCTGCAAAGGTGGGGGGCCCAGGAAGTAACGTAACTTGCAGCTTCCGATGCACAGGCAATGCACCCGGCACCCCTTTAGATGCTCTAAATGCGCAGATTACTTACTGTCGCACAATCTCCGACAGGCCAGAGGGGGAGTGTGCCCTGGGGCAATTGCACCCCCTGCTTCCCCAGTAGTTACCCCACTGGGCCCAGGAGGTATAGGGGGGCCCCATGGCACCCTAATTAATGAGTCATTTTAATATATATTTGTAAAACAGGCCAACCTCTGGATATTTTGGGGGCCCTAAAATGATTTTGCTGTAGGGCCCAGTAACGTAGTTACACCGCTGTGTCTGACTTACATATTCCATGTGTAAAGTAAGTAGGGTTGTCTACTATCTACTCCCCTAAAGATTCTTGAGTGAGGTTCAAGCTGAGGAAGTTCAGGGATTCTTTATTTGCTTGCATTGCATTTATTTGCCCAAATGTGGCTGGGGATCCTTTAAACAGGGATAAGTCTGGGTCTACTGCTACTATGCACACAAACTATATGCAAAAAATACAGTGCGGTTGTGAGTCACACATACAGCACATTTCTCAGCTAACTCAACCACAATTGCCTTTTTGCCCTGCACCTGTTCCCAGACCCCCCCCCCCATGGTTGCAGGGTCTGCTTCACCTATTATTAAGTCACTGTGTGTATTAGAATTATAATGCTCTCTCTAGGTTGATGATATAAAGCCAGATGAACCTATCCATACTGAATTATGTGATTCTCACCAAATGGTTATGAAAATCATATGTGATTTTGAGGAAAGCACAAAGTCCAATTACATCACTCAGAAGAAGACAAAGCATTTTGGCAATGAAGGTGAGCAATAACTATTACTTATATAATTTATCTGAAGGTGTTAATATGTTGGAAACTGGTACCCCAGTAACTTAGGTTGTAAAAAGATACACATTCATCAAGTTAAAAATGTTATGTCTAAGTGAAACCTGCCTAACTGCTAGCTGATCAAGAGAAAGGCAAAAAAAAAAGCCCATCTGAAGCCTCTCCAATTTGCCTCAGAGGGGGAAAAAATTCTTCCTGACTCTAAAATGCAATGGGACCAGTCCCTGGATCAACTTGAACTATGAGCTATCTCCCATAACCCTGTATTCCCTCTCTTGCTAAAAAGCCATCCTACCCCTTGTTAAAGGGGAAGTAAAGTCTAAAATAGAATAAGGCTAGAAATGGTGTATTTTGTATATTAACATAAACATGAACTTACTGCACCACAAGCCTAATCAAACAAATGATTTATGCTTTCAAAGTTGGCCACAGGGGGCTGTCATCTTGTAACTTTGTTATACATCTTTGCAAGACCAAGACTGTGCACATGCTCAGTGTGATCTGGGCTAAGCTTAGGGATCGTCATAAATGATCAAAACAGCACATGTCAAATAATATCTGCCAGAAGCCGATACAGCAAGACTGATTATTAATCAGAATATACAGACTGCACTGGGTCATGTGTTGTTATGTAATCTAATGTGGATTTTATAGTTTTTGTATTGTTTAATATACACTTTCTCCAACTCTGCATAACCAGTGACTATAGTAAAATAATCCTCCAAATAGAATCCTAATTTATGTGTTTAAATCTGGCTCCATGATCTTTGGCCCTGCAGCTGGAGTTGGAAACAGTAAAGAGGATGTAAAGGCAAAAATAAAATCCAATACAAATCTCTACACAGTCACCTACTGCTCTACAGGGAAACAAACAAAGCTGCTTGAGTTCTGCATGGCTGGGAAATAAGGTGGGGCTCCCCCTGCTGTTCATAAGTATGATTGTTTCCCCGCACACAGCAGTTAGGGACCGTCTGACAATTCCTATCCACAGCAGTAAATGAAGGGAGAATTTCACTGAATACAGCCAAGTTTCTTATAAAAACGGTACACATTTCTAATTAAAGTACATTTGAAACAGATTTCTTTTTCATTAAAGAAAGTAAAAATTAGATTTTATTTCATTTGCTTTTATATGTATCAGCCTGTACCACTGATTCGGTGAGAGAATTCCCCAATTTCCCAGCTCTCCCTGTAACACCCCTTTCCCCCTTGATATGGACCTGTCTTTCCTTTAATATGGTTGGCTGCTGGGAGGATCTTCTGGTGAATAAAGCATCTGGCCCTCCCTTGTAACCTATCTAGTGTATCTGACAGTACACACGCGTATGCCAAACTGGGTCAGGCTTGGAGAGAGGTGCACATGTGCGTGGATTTGCTTGCATCTGCATCCAGCAGAAGCCTAGAAGGGGGGCCTGTGGATATGGCCTAGGGACCTATATCTCATTAATCCACCATTGGTGATGATATTAAAATCAAATCATCCTGATTCAAAGGACCACTATTGTCCAACTGCCCTGGTCCACATTTGACTAGTGTTAGAAAATGAGCCCTGTATACAGTCTGAGATCATGTTAAATGATAGCACAGAATCAAATGCTTCACAATTCTTTAATAATCACTACTTTAACATCAGCTTCTATAACAGATATATGAATCTTTAAAAGTGAAAATGCAGACCCAGCTTAACTTTATATATTAAAATTATAAAAAATACATATAGGCACTTACTTACAGAGTGTTATACCCTGCCATTTCTAAATGGCAATTTTTTTTAAGTAAATCTACACAAAATTATTACATTATAAGCTATCAATCAGAATAAGACAAGGATTTGGAATGTAGTTTTATACCGCCAAAAACAATATTTTGGATGCCTGATTATATAATGCAACAGCCTGTGTGAGTTTTTAGGAAAATAATGTATTTTCAAATCATAAATTTAATTTACTTCCCACCTTATCTATTCAATACATTTATGTATTTTAATTAGGTTTTCAAGCTCCATCAAATGCAAGAGTTCACTGGGAATGCCATTCGGTCCAGTTTGATGTGTTTAATCCCTATGTAATAGCAGGGAAAAAAATTCTTCAGTGTCACTTAGGAAAGGACACAGGACTTGGCAAGAAGTAGAAATATTCAGAACAACGAGATATAAAACAGGTGTTTTTTGGTTATTTTCAAAAATGTTTTATCATAAAAACCATTGCTAGTAAGCATTATATATTGTATTTTAATAGGCAAAGAAAGTTATATTCTATTGGGTGATAAATGTTAGGCAGTAATTATACGTGCTTACTTTTTACCCCCAGGTTGGTTGTCATTTTAGAAGAAAACTGTACCAGTCCTGCATAATCATTTTATGCTTCTTCTTTCTTCTATGCATATCTGAGTGGGTGCGCATGTGCAGTAATGATAAGCCAGCTATTTGCTTATATGTTTGATTTCTATAAGTATATTCTAATACATTCCACTCAAATATTCATATGTACACCTGGACTGGATTAGACAGACAATGTAGAAAAAAGACGTCAGAAAAGCACTCCTGTACTAGAAAGCTAGGACATTGCAGTTTTCAGTGAATAGGGGAATCAACCCAGGGTCTCGGGTAAGCAATTCTCATCACGGGGGTGTGGGGGGGGGGGGGGGTGAGTGCTTAATGATCTGAAATTCCAGTAATTACACCAATATATGCAGTATATATTAAAAATAGTTCATTTGAGATTGTATCATATAATAAATATATATTTTTAATTCCTTTAAATGCCAAAAAGGGTGATGAGCACAGCATAATTAAAAGGAGAAGAATTATTCAGGATACCAAGAAAATGGGATGCACTGCCTCAATTCAAATAACTCATATAATCCTGTATCCCGAATACGAGGTAGCATTCTCTTCATATTAACTAAACTGAGTGTAATTATTTGTACTTTTTCAAAAGCAATAATTATATACAGTATATAGTTTCTTTGAAATAATAGTGATAAAATATTTGGAATTTTTTACTTTGCAGTTTAAACAATGTTGTAAATATAGCAGAAGCATACCCTGTGGTTGTGTGGGGGCCTGGGAAAGAGGGGCCAGGTCCACAGGGTCTGCTTCCTCTAAAGTTACGTGGACCTCCCTTCCCCAGCCGCTCTCTTACATTTGGCCAGGTAAGGTGGATGCAGGTGGCTGGGAGACTGAGTGGCATGGGGATGGGGTGGGTTGATAAGGCTTGCAGTGCACTGGCGCCTTCAAAGATTTTTTTTGCAAGAGGGCCTTCAGCACTGAGTTTAAACATACATGTTTAGCAGGCTACACCTTAGTACAGGGGTGCCCAAAAGGTAGATCGGGATCTACCAGTAGACCTTTTTGTAACCTTAATATTTAAATTAAGTAAAAAAAAAATTTGTCAGGAATATAGGAATTTTAGAATTGTTTGATTTTTCTAAATATTCCTCCCATTGACTTCTTATAGAAACTCACCAGTTTTAAAATCATAAATGCAATTATTCAAGCAAATATTCAATATCTATTTTTTTTTCATTTTCAGTAAACATTTAGGAGCAGATTTATCAAAATGTGAGTTAATAATTTAACAAATAAAATCTTACCTCATTTTATTCTTTCCTATGGAATTTTAAGAACCGATAACATAACTAGCAGGGGACGGACCCCCCCCACTGTATGCAATTTTCTGGCTGGAATCATCAGTGTGCAAGCTGCAGGAGGGCCCTGAGGGGATGTGAGCCTTGGTTCAATCGCACCCCCTGCTCCCCTGGTAGTTCCGTCACTGTTTAGAACCATATATATTGAATGGTTAGTTCTAACTTTCACCCATCAATAAAATAATTCTAAAAATTCCATAAGAATGAATATAATGTGGTTGAGATTTTATATATTAAACTCTAAACTCACATTTTGATAAATCCTTCTTAGTTTAGATGTTGATAAATAAAGTTGTATCCAATCTGTGGCCCAAGGATGGATATGAATGCGGCCCAGCTTGAAACCCTTGGTTCCCGAGGAAACATTATGTTGCAAAGGATATAGGAGTGGGCAGGAGCGGGGACTCTGCCCATTGCCTAGTTAGTAATAATAATAATATAAGAATAAGTATATTTAATATCCAGGTGTCCCATATTCCAGTGTATAGCTATCAGGAGTGCTCCAGATGGTGCTCTGGGTAATGGTGGTGCCCAGCGATGCAGTGGTCGTCTGATGTCAGCGCGAATGCCTGCGCCAGATTCGGAGCCAAAATAGAACTTAAAAGGATACCCAGGATGTCATGTCACTGCAGAAGTATAGGCTCACTTTCTAGCATTCCAGGGTGTTATACTATTGTTTTTGACTGATTCTTGGACTTGGCCCTGCCTGAACTTTGACCTTGTTCCCTTCTGCCTGCCTTGTGATCTTTTCCTGGATTTTGACCAAGATTTTTCCTGAAATCGTACTGTGCCTTGAACTTGGAGTTTAACCCTGAAGCTTCCTCCTTGGTCCAGACTACTCCCAGCTGGGAGCCAATAGGCCCCCCTGACAATAGCTCCATCTGGTTATTATTATGGTTACTGTTCATTTTCTTTACTTTTCCAAACCAAAAGTGTTTGTGTATTTCATGTGTGGCCCCACACAACTTTTCTTTTTCCAATATGGCCAGGGAAGCCAAAAGATTGGACACCCCTTGTTTAATATATTATATTAAATTACTGTACCTTTTTATAGCTCAGAATAAACTCAGATACTATTCTATGTCAGGAGGATTGCTGCTCTAAGGGGGGAATGTAATTAAATTCGCAAAGAGTAAAAGAGTGCGCATGAATAAGATTAAAAATCCACATCTCGCAATGCAATATTGTTCCTTAAACTGTTATTGCATTGCGAATTTTAATTGCGCATTGCGACTTTTAATTGCGCACCCTTAAGAAGTGCTTGAAGGTGTGGTAATCTTTAGGAGCAAACATAACGACTTTTTCAGTAAGAAGTTTTATTACATTGACTGCGCATTGGCGCAATCTGTAAAATTCGCAAACTCTCTTCCACTGTCGGAAGTGGTCGGTAAAACGGTTTCTGGTTTCTCAAAAGCTATATTAAATTCGCGCAGAGCAAAAATTGTTTGCACAGAGGCATAACTTTTCGCATTGCGAATAGTTTTTGCTTTACCGACTTATATTACATTCCCCTGTAAGAATAAATTCAGAGTTTTATAATAACCAGTCTTGCATTTCATTCTTGTCTATTAACAGATAGCAACCAATCAGCAGTTTGTATTTACTGTTCCACTCTTGGAAAGAAACATCTCATTGGTTGATATGTTTTAGTAATTGTTTTCAAACATTCAACCATTTATCATGATCAATACTATAAAATTAATTTTGCTACAAACAAAAAAACAGCCGTTTCATTGTGTACATTATATTTGTAGATCAAACAGAGCACAGAGAAAAGGAGAAAAATTGCATCTAGCAAGCTTAGAGAAGCACTTCAGCATGAGAGAGATAATGTTAAAGTCAAGCATGCATATAAAATAGTATTTCCACATTTGTCTGACCATATGAATCATGAAACTACTGGAGAAGTAAGTATACCCTGATAACAAGGTTCAACAAAATAAAAAAGGGAAACTTACATTTCCCAGTGGCATAACTACTATGGGGCAGGGGGTGCAATTACATCCAGGTACACTGCCCATGGGGCCCATAGGAGATACCTTGCCGTGATTGCCCTGTTGTATGTATTGTCTATTCGGTGCTGTATTTATGCCACATAACTTAGGTTGTTATGGCATTTACTAGCTCTTTTGTGGTCCCAATAATTCTAATGTATTTACATTGTTTCTCTGTACATAGCTGTTTGTCCTCTTTTCATTGTCATTAAAGGGCACCTGTTGAGTAAAAATGTTATCCTCAACCAAAGGTATGGGCTAATAGAGCTCGCATTCTATTTAGGGATAACAGTCATTTTCATTTAAAAAAAATGCTCCCCGCCAATGTTAGGCTACCCACACTGTGCATGTGATGTCACACTAAAAAATAAACAATTTGGGGCAGCTTTTCATTATGTGCATGTGAGTGACAGGACACGGCTGCTCGCACAGGGAGCTCCTTCCTGGTGTGGGTAGCCTAACG
Organism: Xenopus laevis; assembly: GCF_017654675.1. Taxonomy (NCBI): domain Eukaryota; kingdom Metazoa; phylum Chordata; class Amphibia; order Anura; family Pipidae; genus Xenopus; species Xenopus laevis. The sequence goes on along the minus strand of NC_054371.1, from coordinate 79,421,683 downwards.
CTAGTGGGGGGGCAATTTTTTTTATTTTAGAACTGTTATCCCCAACTGGAATGCAGGCTCTATTAGCCTGCAACTTTGGTTGGGGATAGCACTTTTACCCAACAGGTACCCTTTAAATGGGTTATTTATCAAAATCCAAAAAATGTTTTCCTTATATTTATCAATACAATTGAAAAAATCTGGTGTGGGAAAATACTCTATAAAAACGTTACCAATAACAATCACACTTTTTTGGATTTGAACATTACTTTTTTTGATTATTGCCAGAAAACCTCAAATTTTTCAGATTATTGAACAAAACAAAGCACAGATTAGGATATCTTCCAAATGTAAAGGGGACATCTCCCATTAACTTCAGCGTGAAGTCAATGGCAGATTTGAGATGGAGTGTTTTTTTATTCAGCCTAACACCATCAAGGTTTAATAAATCATGAGAAATGTGAGTTTTTTTCTATGAAAAAGAGTTTTTTTCCCATTTAAAAGTCTGACCAGAAAAACAATTGACTTTAATAAATAACACCCTAAACATTTAAAATGCTAAACAAATGCATATCTTGCCCTGTATCCTTCTGTAACAATTAAATTTGCAAGCCCTATGACTATGTTCAAATCACATGGGGAGGCACATTTATCAATGGTTTATAAAAACTCCCATAAATTTAAAATTTGACCATTTGAAATTCAATTAAAAAATCAAGTTTATAAAACTTGGTTGAATTAAATCAAAATGTATCCCCGGACATCTCCCATTGGCTTAAACAGCAATTTGGCAGGTTTTAGGTGGTGAATAGTCAAATTAAACTTCTTAAAGGGCCAGAGTATGATACATCTCCAAAATCAAATTTCAATTTTCAATTCGACCATTGATAAATGTGCCCCCTAGTGTTCAATTGTTTGTGTTATATGTGCATGTAAAATGCTCCCACCATAACCCCACCGTAATATTAATGCTGCAATGCTTGGACCTTGTCATAACCACAGGACATATTGTATTTCTAACTTAAAACAGACCAATATCCTTTCAATAATTTAAGCTCAAGGTGATTTAACACAATTCCCTGGTTTTTACAACATTATTATTTTGGGTCCCCTTATCAACATAGCGATAAATAGTAAAGTAAATAAAAATAAAATAAATAAATTCATTTATTTTGAAAGCTCATATATTTAAATTAACACTTTAAATTACTTGATTTTATATCAAAGAAATATTATAATTTTGAAATATCAAGTACAGATATTAAATATAAATAGTAACGTTTTTTAAAATTTAAACGAACAATTATTAATACATTTAACATTTTTACAGGTGGCTAACCTAAGAGAAAAAATCGATGCAAGGGTCAAGAGAAAAATAATTGATCTATACAGAAATGGTGTTAGGCGAGTTGCTGAAATGAAAAGACACATGGATGCTTTTGTCTTAAAAGAGCTTTTCTTGGGTCTAGAACTCCCTGAAGAAATTCGAAGACGATATTACCCAACAAGAAAAGACCTTGCCAATCTAATGTACAAAGCTAAAAGTGAAGGGCATGATTCAACATTAGATCAAGAGAATATCCTTGACCTTATAGAACAATGGAAGATGCAAAATCCAAATGACATTATATTTTGTCGTCCAAGTTGCTGCACCACTGAAAACAAACATCAGACTTTCTTATTCTTTTACCAAAAGGATTGGCAACAAAGATTACTAACGATCTATGGAAACCATATAACACTTCTTGATGCTACCTGCAGAACAACACGTTATGCTCTGCCCCTATTTTTCCTCTGTGTTCGGTCTAATGTTTGCTACCTGGTGGTTGGGGCTTTTGTTACCCAAGAAGAAAATACAGCAAGCATTAAAGAAGCATTACCGTTATTTAAAAACTGGAACAAGAGTGGAAACCAAAGTGTTTTCTTGTGGATTTCTGTCAAGAGGAGATTAATGCAATATATGAAACATTTCCAGGTATATTTTTATATTCATATCTTGATCTTATTGTCTTTTTTGCAATTAAAGGAACAGGAACACCAAACTACTATAGTTTATATAAACAAGCTGCTTTGTAGCCATGGGGGTGGCCATTCAAGCACAGGATACACAGTAGATAACAGATAAGTAATACTATAGTTTATATCAAGAAGCTGCTGTGTAGCCATGGGTGTGGCTTTCAAGCACAGGACACACAGTAGATAACAGATAAGTACTACTATAGTTTATATAAAGAAGCTGCTATGTAGCCATGGGGGCAGCCATTCAAGCACAGGATACACAGTAGATACATAAATTCTGAGGCATCCCATTGTATACTACAGAGTCTGTTATGTGCTGTGTATCCAGTGCCCTTTCTCCTTCTTTAGTTTTGAAATGGCTTTGAAAGGGGTACTTGTTGGCTTGACATTAAACATGGGTTGAATCCCTTGAGTATCTATGTATGCTGGAGTTAATTCCTTTCTTTGAATGGCTGCCCCCATGGCTAGACTGCAACTTGTGTATATAAACTATAATAGCACTTATCTGTTAGCTACTGTATATCCTGTGCTTGAATGGCTGCCCCATGGCTACACATCAGCTTGTTTATATAAACTATAGTAGTACTTATCTGTTATCTACTGTGTATCCTGTGCTTGAATGACTGACCCCATGGCTACACAGCAGCTTGTTCATATAAAATATAGTAGTACTTATCTGTTATCTACTGTGTATCCTGTGCTTGAATGGCTGCCCCATGGCTACACATCAGCTTGTTTATATAAACTATAGTAGTACTTATCTGTTATCTACTGTGTATCCTGTACTTGAATGGCTGCCTCCATGGTTACACAGCAGCTTCTTTATATAAACTATAGTAGTACTTATCTGTTATCTACTGTGTATCCTGTGCTTGAATGGCTGCCCCATGGCTACACATCAGCTTGTTTATATAAACTATAGTAGTACTTATCTGTTATCTACTGTGTATCCTGTACTTGAATGGCTGCCTCCATGGTTACACAGCAGCTTCTTTATATAAACTATAGTAGAGTTTCAGAAGCAAACACACCAACTTTACCAGTGCAGGGAAATGCTACATTATATTTTTATTACTTTGAAACACTTTAATTTTGGTGTTGCTGTTCCTTTACTGGTGTTATATGACCATAAGTCTTAGATGATATTGCATAGAAGTTGACAATATGTATAACTATTATATTATATATTATTCAATTAAAATAAATAAAATAGACATTCTAAATCTATAGTGGGTAATATGAATCATTTTTTAAATTTAATCTTGTTTTGTCTGTACATCTCTCAAAATTTTAGCATCGAAAGTCCTGCTCTGTGATTTCCACCGTGAAAAAGCATGGACTGAATGGACCAGAAAAAAAAGACCACAATGTGTATGATTTTCGGAAGACCATCTTGAGCATGCTTCGTAAAATAGCACTTGCTCGAACTATGGATGAACATCAAAATTCTCTAAAAAATCTGATAGAATCAAAAATTTGGAAGACATGCAGTGCCCTGAGGCACTGGTTTTCAAACAAGTGGCTACCTGAAATAGAGGTAAAAATACAATACCTGTATACATATTTTAAAAAATATATATTGTATTGGATTTACTGCATCCATATTTTACTTTGTGAATATTAGTGCCTAAAACACTGGGGCTCATTTATCAACACTGGGCAAATTTGCCCATGGGCAGTTACCTATATCAACCAATCAGTGATTAGCTTTTTAAAGCCAGCTGCAAGTAGAACAATGAATGCAGCAATTTGATTGGTTGCCATGGGTTATTGCCCATGGGCAAATTTGCCCATTGTTAATAAATGACCCCCACTGTATTAAAATGCTTTGCATATGTCAAGTTACATTTAGGGTTATGAAAAATGTAATCGCTTGCAAAAACCCTAATGAAATAGAACTATTCCCCTAGTATACAATTCTTAACCAACAGACAGTTTATAAAGCTTAAATACATATATTCACTTGTTGTTTCTGTAATAGGTTTCTTATACTTGCTGCTGACTGTATTTTAAACCATATTAAGGATTGTAAACCTTTTGCAGTATAATCGGAGTGCACAAAACAGAAAATAAAAAACTAATTTTGATTTCTCCACCATAGAAATGGGCACATGTATACAGAACTGGAGAACTACAGATTGCAATACATACAAATAATGGTCTTGAAAGGCAAAATGAAATTTTAAAGCACACATATATGGAAGGATATAAAAACTGTACACTGAGTGAACTGTTAATAGTTCTTCATAAACATTTCTTCCCAAATGCACACAAAAAGTAAGTATGGATATATTAAGTTTTACAAAATTCAGATATGTAAATCAAATTAATTTTTGGCCAATGTAACACTGGTGTAAGTTCTGGGGGTGTTATAGCACCTGTGCCCACACCCCCTTGGGGGCTGCTAGAGCCGCTATGAGTTCGATTGCATGTAGCATGGCAATTTGTTTTGCAAGCACACATTTGTTTCTGTGCGGGGGGGGGGCAGCATCTCTGTGCCTAGTTAAGCCTCTGAATAAAATGCATGGTTTATGGCAACCATCTTGTGATAGATTTTATTTAAAAACACAAGAGCGTGGAGTTTTTTTGACCTGAAATACGACCTGTTAGTGGCCAAGGCACAAACCTGCATGATGCTATCCTTAGTATAATTAAGATAAAATATAACCTTTAAATTTCAATTGATTTTGAATAGCATTCACTGTATTTGTTTATATGTGTATAATTGGGGAATATAATTTTGGTGACGTTAATAAATGTTGTGCAACAAGCTTTATTTTTCAGAATTTTATATTTAATCAAGATGTAAAAGAATTTTTTAATTACTGTCTTTTTTACTAGATACATCCAGCTAAATGTACAAAACTGTGAGGCCTACAGAAAATATAAAAAAGAGGTTCCAGATTTTCTGAGAAATCGGCCAAGAGACTTTGTGAGGCATATGATGACGAGGCTTGACACCACCTTGGACAATGGCCACATAAAAATTTTAGACAGAAAATCTGGCATTTTTGAAGTAAACAGTGAGGAAAATGCAGTTAAAACCTATCAAGTTACATTTAAAGATGGAATACCATCTTGCACTTGTGCAGATTGGGAAAACCACTTTTTACCCTGCAAGCACATATGCTGCATTTTAAAATATAACAGTCAATTGAAGTGGGATAGGCTAAACCCTGCTTATTGTCAAAATCCCTTGTTTCTTTTAGATAAAGACTGTCTGTCTGTTAGCAGTGTAGCGCCAAAAATTGAGAGTGATTATATGGCCACTCCTTTATCAGACAGTAATGTTCTAGCTCTTCCAGACCGCAAGAAAAGCAGACGAAAGAAACTGATCCACAACTGTGTTCTGAATTTAAAGCAGATTATAGATTGTACATATTTACAAAAGAATGAAAAATACCTTGTAGAGCTAGATGAGAACATAAAATTATTGCTGCAAAATATACAAGCAAACATTCCATTTGAGAAAGACTTACCGCTTATTGAGACCCCGAAAAAAAAATCAATAAGTAAAAATATACATCCACTTAAAAAGGCACAATATGGAAGGAGCAAGCAGCTTGGAGCAAATAGATATGGGCAAAAAGCCGAAATGTTAAAAGATGACACCTGGAAAACTGTATTTTCCAATGATGAAGGCCAGAAGGAGCAGGGACCATCGAGTAACTGGTTGACAATCAACAACATAACACTTACTTTGGCTGACAAATCAGTTATACAAAATAATGATTGGCTTGATGACAACATAACAAATACCTGCCAGCACCTGATTTCAAAGCAATTTGGAACAATTTCTGGATTCTTTGATACAGTGCTTCTGGCACATGGATTCTTGTCACTACATGATAGTGACCATTTACTTCAGATCCATCATGTAGGAGCACACTGGGTGGTTTCAGAAAGAAACAACAGAACTGTAACGATTTATGATTCATTAAAATCGTTACAGTTGTCAGAGGAGCTTAAGAAACAACTGTTGTTGCTCCATGCTCCACTTTTTTCAGGGGAATATTCAGTATTAGATGTTCACCTTGTTTGTTACCAGCAGCAAATTGGGGCCTCTGACTGTGGATTGTTTGCTATAGCCAACATTGTTGCTTTAGCCAATGGATATTGCCTAGCAGACGTGAGGTTTACTCAGTCAGAGATGAGAAGTCATCTTGTACAGTGTATGGAACAGGGGCTTATATCCATGTTTCCATTTTATTCTGTATCTGCTCCACTAAAACCAAAGTGCAAAAATTTGACAATGACAACTCACTGCTCCTGCAATATCCACAAGCCAGGGCATAGCATGGTTGAATGCTGGCAATGCAAAAAATGGTTTCACTTTAAATGTGTAGGGATTACAAAAAATGGCAGCTCTAGAAGTGTCTAGAAGGGCTCTAGAAGTGTCAGGGTCCACAGCCCCCATTATGCTCCTGCTCACAATCCCTTATTATTTCTCCCCAAAAAGTGAAATATTCGGAGCGATTTGCGAGAGACCGATTTGAGAGAGAAAGCGATTGTGAGAGAGACCGCAAAAGAAGAAGAGAGAGAAAAGCAAAGAGAAGAGAGAAGACAAAGAAGAAAGAAGACCTTGAGTGACCCCCTGCCAGAGATTGATAACATCTTCTCATTTGGGATCCTCTGGACAAAGGTACAGTTCCTGCATTTCCCCCTCTATAATATGTGCTTGCAACAGTAAAGTTAGCTTATCCCTTGGCTGTAGGAGTTGCCATGCTGCTCATTATAGATGTAGCTATAGCTGTTCTTCTTTAGTCTCAACTGTGTGAGTTGGGGGATTTATCTTTAGTCTGTCCCTGCAGTCCCCCTTGTTTGGTCCCAACCCACTATTATCCCTGAAATTCAATGTATAGTCCCCACCCCAGCAATGTACTTTATCCCTCTAGTATAAACTGGACTGTATGCTTTTCTATTCCAGGGCATCCCTAACATGGGACTAACATGGAAAATTCCAGGGTGGGGCAAATTATGTATTATGTAATTTAAGGCAGGTGGGCAGCCAATCGGAGCATTTGAATAGTTTCAGTTCAACAGGTTCAGTAGAAGCACAAAAAAGGGGCATAATATCATGGCAGATAAATCATATTAGTAAACCTGCTTGTTCCTCTGTGCTGTCTCTGTGTGAAACTCTAACCTTCCCAAATCTCTATTTTTGTATTGCAGGGGTGTCAGAAAAGGGCTTGTGTTCAAGCAAGGTAAGGCTGCTCTCTAAAGTGGCTGCTGACAAAGGTACCCAAGGGGTTAAAGGGAATACTAACCCAATTATTAACATTATGTATCTTTCATGTAAATGTCATTAAATAGAAATATAACAGGGTTTAATTTAGTGTTTGCCCTGAGCATTACATTTCCCATATTTAGAGTTAGAGAGAGAGAGTTGCCATGTTATTTGCTCTGTCTGTAGAGATCATAGTTACATATTATACATAGTTATATAGTTAAATCTGGTTGGAAAAAGACAAAGTCCATCAAGTTCAACCCCTCCAAATGAAAACCCAGCATCCATACACACACCCCTCCATACTCTCCATAAATTATATATACCCATATTTATACTAACTATATATGAAAAATATGAGTTCAGAATCTGTCCATTTATTTTGTTTTCATCAACAGCTGACCACCCTCTGATACTAAAGGTCCCACCCCTTCCTGCTTCATTTTTTTACTATTATATTGAAAAAATAATTTTGCATTATTTTTAAAAAATATCCTTTTCCATATCAATTTTAGCTTGCCTTATAGCTTCTTTGCATGATTTATTTGCCTCCTAGTACCTATAAATGATTTGGCTTTCCCAGCTAACTTGAAAGCTTTAAAAGCATGTCTTTTCTTACCCACCTCAACACCAACACTTCTATTGAACCAAAAAGATTTTGCTTTGCAACGATGATCAATGTAACAGCTCCCCTAGTGGTAATAAATACATATTGTTTTGCTTATTGTGCCTATGGGAAGAAATTGTCACTTTCATTATTACTGGGAATTAAACACAAACTGCTGGAAACCTTAATGTCTTCTTGTTTCTTACATTTCTCTAGGGCTCTTAGTGGATCTACAGGAAGGAGGAGAGGATCTGTAAGATCACTGATTTTGAGAGCATGAGGAAGGACATCATTGGCGAAATAAAATGGACAAGTTATGATTATTGTATAGCTAGAGACAGCCTGGAATTAAGGTGGTGGAAAAATTAGATTTATGGCCTGCAGGACAAGATGAAGGCCAAAGCCCAACTGAAATCCCTCTACAAACAACTAGAGGAGATAAACTGGGCAATTTTCAGGAAGTACATGGAAACATATCCAGGTACAGTATCTAATGGATTTATTTGTTCAATTAATACTATTTTGTAATAGGGCTGATGTATTTAAAGCCATTGCAATGCTGTGATTTTGTTAAAAACAACCATAAAAAGAACATATAAATCCTGTGCAACTAAAACCTATTGAGATGCCATAGAAACTAATAGGAAGTGTATCTTCATCATTTTGGCAAGGAATTGGGATTGGGATCAAATGGCTTGAAAATGTAGAGAAACCTGCGATTTGCAACTTGTCCCAAAATCACAGAGGGAAATGGTACATTTGCATTTAGTAATGTTAATATGCATAACTGCCATATTTCTGATTAAAATCCCCCATTCCCCCCAGAATTTCTACAGAGATATCACTTGCTAAGGTAAAACCATTGGGTACAAGTTTAACGTTATTTTGTTTGGTTTTGCACCAGCCACCAGCACCATCGCAGTTTACATGGTACCACGTATCGATGCACCTCTGTGTAGGTAATCTTCATGACACAGAGGTGAGTGAGCCATTCTCAAGTCTGCCAGCGGTGCCTCCACTCCAATACACCATGATTCCACCAGTGGTGCTCCCCCTTACACCTAAAATATGGTCCCATAGACAGGAGCACCCTTAGGCCACTTGGTAGACACTGCATTCCTTTTCAATCCATCCCTCAAACTGCAGAATCCAGGTCCAATGGGATGAAGAGGAATGCAGGGTTTACTTTGTATCTTAATGGTGCTCATGTATATGCAGCCATATTCCCTTCTATTTTAGTTCCCTCCATCGCAATTCCAACTGCAGTGTCCCTTATTTCCCCAATTATTTCTACCATAATTCCACTAGTGGTGCCACACTTACACTTAAAATATGGTTACATAGACAAGAGCACCCTCAAGCCACTCGGTGGACCCTGCATTCCTTTTCACTCCATCCCTCAGACTGCAGAAGCCGGGTCTGCAGGCTGCCTGGGGTCCAATGGAATGGAGAGGAATGCAGTGTTCACCTAGCAGCTTAAATGCGCTCCCATGTATATGTAGCCATATCCCCCTCTGTTTCAATTCCCAACCACCATAATTTCACCAGCACTGACCCCTTACAGCTAAAATATGGTTTCATAGACAAGAGCACCCTTAAGCCACTAAGTAGACCCTGCATTCCTTTCCATTCCATAGACTTTTCTGGAACAAGTTATAATCAGGTGCAGGGAGTTGCAAGGTAAAATGCAGCTGGATTGGAACAATTTATGACCAGGTGCAGGGAGTTGCAAGGTAAAATGCAGCTCTCCTGGAACAATTTATAATGAGGTGCAGGGAGTTGCAAGGAGAAATTCAGCTGTTGTGGAGCAGTTTATGATCAGGTGCATGGAGTTGTAAGGGGAAATACAGCTGTTGTGGAACAGTTTATGACCAGGTGCAGGGAGTTGCAAGGGGAAATGCAGCTGTTATGGAACAATTTATGATCAGGTGCAGGGAGTTGCAAGGGGAAATTCAGCTGTTATGGAACAATTTATAGGGAGGTGCAGGGAGTTGCAAGGGGAAATGCAGCTGTTATGGAACAATTTATAGGGAGTTGCAAAGGAATTGAATGCAGCTGTTCTGGGATAATTTATGATCCGGTGCAGGGAGTTGCAAGGGGAAATACAGCTGTTATGCAACAATTTATAATGAGGTGCAGGGAGTTGCAATGGAATAAATGCAGCTGATGGAATTGTATAACATATAACAGATGCAGGTAGTTACAAAGGAAAACCCATAAGATGTTGATTGCTGTTTGTATACAACATAATACTGGGTAGAAAAGGACTATGGTACTAACTGCTCATACACATTGTTCCCAGAAAAGAATAAAATACATTTAACAGCAGATTGTTTTATTTATACAGAAGTTTGCTTTTCTTTCTTTTCCACAATTATTGCAGGGCAAGAGAAAGAAAGAAGCAGTGAAGGGAGGGGGAGGAAAATAAACAGGGCAGAGAGGGGGTTAAATAAATAGGACAGAGAGGGAGAGAAAGAAGCAGGGAAGGGAAAACCAGCAGTAAGGGTTAACAGATGTCTGCAGGGAAGGACTGAGAGAGACATCACAGACACGCCCACTCCTCCCTCATTGGCTGCTGCTCTATAGTTTATACAGAAAGAGCCATCGGCTGCAGTTCAGATACTGAAGAGTCTGAGACAGGAAGTTGCAAAGGGGGAGGGCTGAGAACAGTTTTCAAGCTAATACAGATGTTTTTTGATGCAAAAGGTATTAAAATAAAAACACTTTCTTCTATTTTACATTATTTGAAATGGTTTGATGCATTGTGAAAATTTATGCTATATGTCCCCTTTAAAAATCTCAGCTGTCAATCAAATATTTTCTGCCCCTCCTCTTTGCCTTAGGCATCGAGACGGGACAGACAATTACTTTCACTTTCCATTCAGCATTTCCTTAATTTCACTGTTCTCCCCACATTCACCCACTCTCTTCACCATTTAATTGTGTAGCCAGGGCATGGGGATGAACATCGGATCCCCTATTCTGTTGCACGAACAAGATTCTGTGATGATGCAAGGCTTGCCTTAATAACAAAAAAATGGCTCCTGCTTGCTAAAATTATGAATTCCCAGACTGAAGGAAACAAGATTCAAATAATTTATATAGTGTAATTAAAGTTAATTTTGCTTGATTAATGTGATAAAATTGGATTTTGAATATTTTTTTGGGTGACTGTTCCCTTAAACTTACTGCTGAACTTTCCTCTTGGTTTTATAACTTGGTAAACATAACCATGTGGTGTTTGTCTTAAGGGGAAGAGATTGATTAACTAGTATTTTCTTGGTGAAGAAAAAATAACATTGTACCGATGTTCCCTATAGGCCTACTTATCCTGGAATATATAGCACTTGCCATAAAGCATACTTAAAGGGGGCCTTATTTAAGTAATATGAAGCTGAAATTACATTTTCATGATAGTTGCCATTTAAAATAAATACAGTTCATACATATGTTTCATTAATGTTTTCTTAGTGTTTACTTTTCTGCACCATAGAGTAGTAAAAGATAGTTGAAAAGAACAGAAACATTTGCTATATTAAAAAAAAAACATTGATTGGAGGGAAAACATAACACTGCAAGATTTAACTGGCACAGTATTGATATTAAAGTTATAGCAAGATGATAATGCCATCCTTATATATGTTTTTTTTTGGTTTTTTTGGTCTGTTCCAAAATAATAGATATAAGAAAATATTATACTGTTTTCTCTTGGATGAGAATTCATGCAGCATTACCTTGGACAAGTGAATGGAGTTTCTCCAGATGCAGCGACTTCCAACATCTTTCAACCTCTGTAGGCTACCAGATGAGAACTGAAACGCTGAGAGAGCTCAACCACATCTTAAAGGAAAAATATAACCTCTCTTTTTAACATGCTTGTTCAGTTAGATTATTTAGAAAAGTTAAGTAAACACTTTTAAACCAAGAATAATATATTTTTTACAGATATATTTGATTTGAAAGAAAGTCGTGTTCCCAACCTCCCACTTAGGCTCACAGTGTAATGCAACCCCTCTCTCATCTTATTCCACTGTGAAGTGATGGATTTTATGATTGAAGTTCCTCTGCTTTCCATAATGAGTGGTGCACAGATCCTGTGGAATGCAGAGGAACTTCAAGTTCCAGAATCACTATCACTTCAGTTTGGGGAAGTGTTGCATTACCTTGTGAGCCTAAGGGGTGGGTACTGGTCCCAGGCTGCACAGAGATTGACAATCTTTGTTTCCTTTCAGTCTGCGGAATCTGGTATGCCTGTGTAAAAAATACAAATTATTTCTGAAAGGTCAGATAGAGTTTATGTACTTTTTACTAAATATGCCCAGCTGAATAACTTTAAATTTATCAAAGGTTTTTAAAAACTCCCATGAACTCGAAATTCGACCAATCGAAATTTATTTAAAAAATCGAATTTCTAAAACTCGGGTGAATAGGATTGATCTAAAAACTCAAATTGAATTCTCATCTAATTCAATTTGAATTTAAAAAACACGATTGTCAGGAAAGGTGCAATTTTTTGCGTGTTTTAGGTGGTGAATAGTCAAATTTGAGTTCTTAGAAGCAGAGTATGATAAATCTCGAAAATCGAATTCAAATTTTTTAAAAAACTCTAATTCAATTTTAACAATTCACTAGTCTAATTTTTTGGCCATAAAAAAACTCGACCCTTGATAATTCTGCCCCTTAATGTAAAAACCGGAGGTATATTTTTCTATTAAGAACATCTGACTAACCTATTATGGCTCAAATAATTAACTGTTTGATAATGAATGTAATGTGTGAATTCCACAATCTGTTTTTATTTCCCTTTGGTGACTACCTATGACAAGTACAGAATTCTAGATTCTGAATAAACATAATATTATCCACTGTAAAGGATCATTTTGCTTAATGTTCCATTTTGGACACACTGTTTTCCAGTAATACTCTGAACATTGCACTGATTAGAATAAAAGATGGATTACTGACTATATATAACAACAATTTTACAATATTAGTGGTTTTCTGTATAATGTAATTGCAATAATACTTAAATACAGTTTTTACTGTATAACTACATCCCTATCATCAGCACGAAACACAGGAGACATAGGTATCAGCTGTGTCACTGTCTATCTGTGTGCAGGCACCTGTTTATGTCTCTAGATATATATCATACAATGGGATTTACAGGTTTTTTTTAATAAGAGGAATTGAATCTTAGGCACAAATGGCAAACCATTGTTTGCTTCTTCTATACATTTATTTCGAGCACATAAGTCTATTTATTAATCTACCAACTAGTGTAGATCTTTATTTCTAAAGGGAAACTGACTAAAATACAATATATATATATATATATATATATATATATATATAACAAACAAGGGAAAGTTGTGCTCACCACTATTTTTTAAAAACCATTAGGCGGGGGTGCAATGAGGGTGTGACCACAAAATACATATAGTCAACTACAAGAGGTCCTCTGCACTCAACCCATTATCAATATATTTAAGACAGAGACATTTTGTGCATACTGCTACTAAAAAATGCCTTACCCTTTAAACAACACAGGGATTGTTTGTCCATATATTGCAATATATTTAAGCTGGCCAACTACGTCAAAGTCATCCCATATCTGGCCAGTCCTACACTTAATTTTCATCTGATTCATTAAGAATTCAATTGCTTATACATTTTACAAAGGGACTAAGTTTTACCTGCAACATACTAGCTGCTTTCAAAGTAAAACTCCCAAACTTGGCTGCCCTTTTATTAGACACCAGTGGGATCACCTGACTATAGCTGGGAGGGGTGGGAGCTACAACATAGAGCTGGTCACTGCTCCTGTATAACTATAACAAACAAGGGAAAGTTGTGCTCACCACTATTTTTTAAAAACCATTAGGCGGGGGTGCAATGAGGGTGTGACCACAAAATACATATAGTCAACTACAAGAGGTCCTCTGCACTCAACCCATTATCAATATATTTAAGACAGAGACATTTTGTGCATACTGCTACTAAAAAATGCCTTACCCTTTAAACAACACAGGGATTGTTTGTCCATATATTGCAATATATTTAAGCTGGCCAACTACGTCAAAGTCATCCCATATCTGGCCAGTCCTACACTTAATTTTCATCTGATTCATTAAGAATTCAATTGCTTATACATTTTACAAAGGGACTAAGTTTTACCTGCAACATACTAGCTGCTTTCAAAGTAAAACTCCCAAACTTGGCTGCCCTTTTATTAGACACCAGTGGGATCACCTGACTATAGCTGGGAGGGGTGGGAGCTACAACATAGAGCTGGTCACTGCTCCTGTATAACTATAACAAACAAGGGAAAGTTGTGCTCACCACTATTTTTTAAAAACCATTAGGCGGGGGTGCAATGAGGGTGTGACCACAAAATACATATAGTCAACTACAAGAGGTCCTCTGCACTCAACCCATTATCAATATATTTAAGACAGAGACATTTTGTGCATACTGCTACTAAAAAATGCCTTACCCTTTAAACAACACAGGGATTGTTTGTCCATATATTGCAATATATTTAAGCTGGCCAACTACGTCAAAGTCATCCCATATCTGGCCAGTCCTACACTTAATTTTCATCTGATTCATTAAGAATTCAATTGCTTATACATTTTACAAAGGGACTAAGTTTTACCTGCAACATACTAGCTGCTTTCAAAGTAAAACTCCCAAACTTGGCTGCCCTTTTATTAGACACCAGTGGGATCACCTGACTATAGCTGGGAGGGGTGGGAGCTACAACATAGAGCTGGTCACTGCTCCTGTATAACTATAACAAACAAGGGAAAGTTGTGCTCACCACTATTTTTTAAAAACCATTAGGCGGGGGTGCTTATGTACTTTTTACTAAATATGCCCAGCTGAATAACTTTAAATTTATCAAAGGTTTTTAAAAACTCCCATGAACTCGAAATTCGACCAATCGAAATTTATTTAAAAAATCGAATTTCTAAAACTCGGGTGAATAGGATTGATCTAAAAACTCAAATTGAATTCTCATCTAATTCAATTTGAATTTAAAAAACACGATTGTCAGGAAAGGTGCAATTTTTTGCGTGTTTTAGGTGGTGAATAGTCAAATTTGAGTTCTTAGAAGCAGAGTATGATAAATCTCGAAAATCGAATTCAAATTTTTTTAAAAAACTCTAATTCAATTTTAACAATTCACTAGTCTAATTTTTTGGCCATAAAAAAACTCGACCCTTGATAATTCTGCCCCTTAATGTAAAAACCGGAGGTATATTTTTCTATTAAGAACATCTGACTAACCTATTATGGCTCAAATAATTAACTGTTTGATAATGAATGTAATGTGTGAATTCCACAATCTGTTTTTATTTCCCTTTGGTGACTACCTATGACAAGTACAGAATTCTAGATTCTGAATAAACATAATATTATCCACTGTAAAGGATCATTTTGCTTAATGTTCCATTTTGGACACACTGTTTTCCAGTAATACTCTGAACATTGCACTGATTAGAATAAAAGATGGATTACTGACTATATATAACAACAATTTTACAATATTAGTGGTTTTCTGTATAATGTAATTGCAATAATACTTAAATACAGTTTTTACTGTATAACTACATCCCTATCATCAGCACGAAACACAGGAGACATAGGTATCAGCTGTGTCACTGTCTATCTGTGTGCAGGCACCTGTTTATGTCTCTAGATATATATCATACAATGGGATTTACAGGTTTTTTTTAATAAGAGGAATTGAATCTTAGGCACAAATGGCAAACCATTGTTTGCTTCTTCTATACATTTATTTCGAGCACATAAGTCTATTTATTAATCTACCAACTAGTGTAGATCTTTATTTCTAAAGGGAAACTGACTAAAATACAATATATATATATATATATATATATATGTATCAGTATTATGTAAGGATATTTTTGATTTTAATTGTGCAATTTAAAGCCACAACAATTATAAAATATTATCATTCTTAAACATTGAAATATGAAATATTACTGTATATTCTTTTACTTTGCTATGTTACTAAAGCTTTGCTATATTTTAATTTTATATGAACTTCTTCTGTGCACTTTTCCATGTGTCTATATATATATATATATATATATATATATATATATATATATATATATATATATCTCTAAGCATCTTTCCCTTTTTGTAGCATGCTATGTTTCCGGAGTTAATTTATCTGCAGATATTTGTCTTATGTAAGTAGCTTATGAATGGATACAAAGGCAAATTACAATTCACTGATGTTAACACATTTTAAAAAAGCAAAGGTGAATATTTTTTCCTTACTTTTCCAGCTGTGTTCATGGTGACTTTTCTCTTAGAGTTGTTTGGAGATGTGCAGGCTGCTCTCTCCTACTGCACAAACACAACTGCATGATAGGGGGTTTAATATGCTGCTGTATAACCAGTCCCAAATATATAACACCCATTTCCTTTCTCCTACTCCTTTGTTATTTGTAACCCAATGATAGTCCTGTAACAGACAAGCATAACAAGCACCATCAAACCTAGTTTCGTCAGGGAATTTACTGTACTTGTTCTTTATAGCAAAACCTTGTGACACTGCTAAAAATCTCTCTTAATTCATGTTGGCATCAGGGACCTAGCTACCACGTCTGGTCTATATTTAAGCCCCTGTCATTGAGCCCAAGAATGTAAGAAATACTTTGCAGTCCAAAACCAAATAAAAGTAAAGTATAATATTATGGACAAATAAATACCATGACACCAATTATTATGGATGCTTAATTCTTGCTGCAACCTTTGTTATAATACATTTGGTTTATGATACTTTGGAAAATCCCTTGGCAAATACCCACCAACTCATTTAAGGCCACTTGTACACAAGGATTGGGGTCGGTCACGCCATCAGCCATTTAATCTGCAAGGACAGGTGGTAGTCCTGTCAGAGGTCTGATTGCAGTGGGGAGGGAGCAAATGGTTTAGATTTATGGAGAATAAGTAAGCCTTTGTTGAGTTTGACTAATGTGTGGGAATAACAGGTTGCGTCTTTATTGGTGGTTACAGACAGATGCAATAAAAAACGTTTAAATGCTTTTTTGTGTATTTAAATGTCTCTATATCACAAGCCAGCGACAGTCCTAATGTAATGAAACATGAAAGCTTAGGCAGCAATTCCTATTTCAGAACATTAATAAGGTTGTAACTGGGCTACCAATCGCTGGTAGACTCCTATAACAGGAAAGGGGATTGGGTAGGTCTTTACTGGAAGAAAAGTAGAGTAAAAGTATATCAGTTACACAAATAAGCACTACTCCTGAGGATCCTCTCACATCCTCACAATCACACAACATTCCCTTGTCAGAAGCCTACAGTGCTTCTATCATGAGGAAGTGCACTAGCCATTGAGGAGCCCTCCTCTTCCAATTAAACCTTTCCCCTACTTCTCTGTCTCACTACAGCTCCTGTAGGTTCCCACTAGCCTACTCCTGAACACTCTAATTCTCTAACTGGCACAGAAATGCCCGGGCTTCTACCCAAAAACACTCACTCCTTGTTGGGACAACAGACTGTCCTTGCTAGCTAACCTGACTATCTCCCACTCCTATGAGCTGACACCAATCTCCTAACTCACCTTCTAGTTCTAACTGGGTACAGCCTCCCACCTGGTCTGGCTCTGCTTTCTTTAGTTCTACCTGATCTTGATGTTCTTAGGCCAAAGAGGAAGTCTCTGGCTCCTACACTTCCTTATATAGGCTCTTGCAGAAGAATTCCCCTATAGGCCAAACTTATGGGTTGGTGGTACATCGTGGTTGTACTGAATATTGCCTAAACTATTTACATTACAAAAAAAATATATTTCAACGCCTTACAAGGATATGCTCTTTTGCTCCTGAGCATGTTTACACCACTGTATCAGTGCAGTGTCTCTCCAATGTAGCTGTCTGAAGGGTGTTATTTGCTGCCCCTATGACACTGTAGAATTAAGACCAAGAGAAAAGAAGTAAAACCCCCCTTACCTTCCACACCCCAAACCAATTAGGAATTCAACAAGTGCTTAACGCAATAATTCGATAGGTTAACATCTGTAGTTTTAAACATAATAGGGCCCATTTATCATTGGTAGTGCAAAATGAAAAAAAAAAAAGGCACAACATGGCACGTGCAGAAAATTTACTTAAAAGAAATATAATAATAATTTTAATTAGTAATATGACAAGTGTCAGTAGTGCCAGGTAGCACCAAGCATCTTGACAGGTATTTTGTACTTGCATATCTAGTCTGAACCTTATTGTAATTGCAAGGCCAAATCTGATCCCCATACACAACATTCTGCCCAGGCGCCCTGTAATTACTACCCCAACTCCTACTTACACAAAAGCTTCTATGATCAAAAGAAACTGGTATGGGGCAAGCAAAGTTTTATAAAATGGAGGGTACAAATACATTTTTAAAACTAAAAAGTTGCATTTACAGGTTCCATAACATATAGGTGACTGATTCTTCAAATGGCAAATACAAATCTGACTAACCAAATACAGTATAGTGTTAAATAGACTATAATATTTTTCTGCAGTAAGATTTGACACCTTAGAAATAATAATAAAGCTGTAGTGGTTGAAGTATCTCAGTAACATGAATAATACAAGACCCAAACTACTTGTACTTGCCTCTAGAGCAGTGTTTACAAATCTGTGGGGCTAACTACCTTGGGTTTGGGGGATTAGTGGGAGGTTGGGCCCATTCTGTATTTTATTTCCTGCAATAGATATCCCTGGAACCAAATCATTATCACTGTTATATTGATGTTTTCATATCAAGTGTCTTCAAATGCTTCATTCGTTTCATTATGAGGATATCTTAAAGATAAAATTGGATTCTTATTTAAGGATTATTTTGCTGCAGCCACTGGTTCTACAAAATTGGAGAAAATATGTATTAAACAATACAAAAACAATAAAATCCACATTAGATTACATGACAAGTGTGAACTAGTGTGAACAATGCAGGGCTTTTGCAGCATAAATATGAAGTGTGAACAATGCAGAGCACTCTATTAGTAACATATTTAATACCCATCTCTGGCCACTTTTCTTTGAGCTAGGACGTCACATAGTTTATTATCTTAAAACAAAAATAATCTGTAAAATCCATATACCTTGTCATTATGATAGCAAAGATGCCAAATTCAACAGCCTTAACACTAAAAACCCCATGGCTTTTTAGCAAGTGAGGGAATACAGAGTTATGAAAGATAGCTTGTATTAAAAGTTGATCCAGGGACTAGTCCGATTACCATCTTGGAGTCAGGAAGGAGGCTTCAGACTCGGTTTTTTTGTCTTCCTCTGGATCAACTAGCAGTCACGCAGGTTTTATATAGACTTTAATGGTTGCGCAACCTAACTTACTATGTTACTATATGTAGTCACTCTCTTTTTGTTTATTTTATTATTCTCTATATTTAGCACTGATATATTTTCAGTGCCTCACAGAGAATTCATAATATTTCAATAATAATTTACAATCTACTTCCCATAGAAAATGTATATAAACACTAGACTCAGCGGTGCCTTTTGTTATATAGTCACTAACCTTGCCTTTTGTTAAACAGTTCCACAATGCAAATATTTCATAGTCTTTATTGATACCATAGAATATATCTGCAGAAAAGAGTGTAATTTCCAGTAATGTTTGTGAGGCACAAATAAAGCTAATAAAGTAAAAATAAACAAGCACTAAAACCATAAACGTTATGTTTGTCAGTCCATGGATATAAAGATTTTATAGAGAGCTATTCCTCCATTGGTCACAGTCTATCCCAACTCTAGTCATTTCATTTGAAGTCCATGAAAACCACAGATAATGCACATATATACAATTTCCTTTCTGCTAGATGGATTTGCAATTTCTCCTTATCTGAAACAACCACTGTTGTCTTCTGTGATAATATACTATTGGCTTTGATGGCCTTTAGATTAAGTTCTCTATTCACAGAATACAGCAAACATAAGGTGATAAAGACAGTGTGGATAAGTGTTATGGTTTGAGAAAGGAATAGGAAAAGGTTTTGAATGCATGTAGATAATTATTAATAATGGAAATAGCCCAGATGTAAAAGTATAGGTGACAGAAAAAAAACTGTAAATTTGCACAGCTTAGGGTTATGTACGGATATAATGAATTTTTAGTCAAAGCAGGAAGAAGATCGCGTGGAAGAAGATGGTGCCAGTGAACTCCGTGGACTGGACCTGCGCAGAAGGGTAAGTAACAAGTTAGGGGCATTTGCCCAGCGGGACAGGTAGGCCAGGGAGGAGGGAGGGTGGGCAGCACACGGGAGGTGGGGAGGGTTTTTGCGCCGACTGGGTTTCCTTCTCCTTTAAACTGTGTTTTTCCGAGACAATTGGAAATTAGTCTTCATTGTTCAGCAGCTTTCAAGTATGGAATTTCAGCAGCTTTCTTTTTGCTAGGATCCAATTTACCCTAATATCCAGTCAGTGGTTACTGGAATACAAATAGAAGAGGGCCTGAATAGAATATATACATACCGTATATACCTGAGTATAAGCCGACCCGAGTATAAGCAGAGGTACCTAATTTTACCTACCAAAACTGGGAAAACTTATTGACTCGAGTATAAGACTAGACACAACTACAGCCCTGTCTCCCAGCAGCGCATATTCCGCCAAAGCGACCCCACCAGCGATCAACCGGACTTGTTTGCAAAGTTGATGGTGACAGAGAATTGCCAAACGGATTATTGTGTGCATTGTCCCACTGTCCCACTACCATGTGCAAAGGGTGCTGTGTGATATTGCCATCACTGTTAATCTTTCGTATAAACAATAGAGGGCGCTGTGTGATATTGCCATCACTGTTAATCCTTCATATATCCAACAGAGGGCGCTGTGTGATATTGCAGTCACTGTTATTCTTTCATATAACAAACAGAGGGCGCACTGTTATTCTTTCATATAACCAACAGAGGGCGCTGTGTGATATTGCAGTCACTGTTATTCTTTCATATAACCAACAGATGGCGCTGTGTGATATTGCAGTCACTGTTATTCTTTCATATAACCAACAGAGGGTGCTGTGTGATATTGCAGTCACTGTTATTCTTTCATATAACCAACAGAGGGCGCACTGTTATTTTTCATATAACCAACAGAGGGCGCTGTGTGATATTGCAGTCTCTCCCCAAGCGAACTGTTTGTATAGGAATGATTAAAAGTGACTGCAATCTCAGCTACTGCCCACTGACTCGAGTATAAGCTGAGGTAGACTTTTTTTAGCACATTTTGGATGCTGAAAAACTCGGCTTATACTCAAGTATATACGGTACATAACAAACAGGCCCAGATTGGTGGAAAGCCCACCAAGGCTTCAGCCTATGGCGGCAGGATTTTATGGGGCGGCATGCTGCCTAACCACACCGACATTCGTTCAGAAACACTGGGGATGCATAGGAGCTAAAATCATTTTTTAAATTTCCAGTGAGCCAATCCCCATTGCTCTGGTCAGTGGAGGGGATGGGGGTGATGGGCCTAGGGATGCCTGCTATGTAAAACCGGCCCTAGTGACAAAATGTAACAATAGCAATAAAACGGTAGTTTTTCAGAGGAATAGTATTTTGGCTGCTGGGGTCAGTGACCCCACTATGCAGCTGGAAAGAGGCAGAAGTGGAAGTTTAAAAAAAACTATACAAAGCAATTATAAGTTTGCTAGGAAGAACATATGAATAGGTAAATTAAAGGTAAACTACCCATTTAAATACTGATTGGTGGTGATATTAATAGTGCAGGTATGGGACCTATTATCCAGAATGCTTGGGACCTGGGGTTTTCTTGATAACTTATCTTTCCGGAATTTGGATCCTCAAACCTTATCTACCAGAAAATCATGTAAACATTAAATAAATCCAATAGGCTGGTTTTGCTTCCAATAAGGATTCATTACATCTTAGTTGGGATCAAGTAGAAGGTACTGTTTTATTATTATAGAGAAAAGGGAAATAATTTTTAAAAATGTATTATTTGGTTATAATGGAGTCTATGGAAGATGGCCTTTCCGTAATTTGGAACTTTTTGGATAACGGGTTTCCAGATAACGGATTCCATACCTGTAATGGCAGAAGTGCATACACACACACACACACACACACAATTAAATAAGACTACAACAAGCAGATTGATGAAAGCAAGCATATCTAAATTTTCCACAGTGTCAGTAAATGGGCCCCCAATCTTTATTAAGGATTGAATGTTTTGACACCGGGTTGCAAGGCATGTTCTCTAAATCAACTGCAGGAATTAAACTGTCCTCACAGCTTTGAGGACAAGTGTGTTTGTGCAACCTACTTGGCATTAGCAGGTAAAAGATGGCTTCCCTGCATGAACTGTCCAACATATGTCCAATTCTGTTTAAATCACTGCAACATGCCCTTTAAATGATAATCCAGCAAACTGCATAATCTACAGTTATTATATTGATATTATTTCATATTTTTGTTTGTGGTTTTGAACTAGAATGTGGTAGGGAGCCTCCTCTATACTATGAGACTAGAATTAAGATTATGAACTGAATAACTATCTTGCTTCTCTGCCTTTTGGCTAAGGTCAAGTAATCTCTGGCGAAAATTCTTTAGCGAAAATTCACTAGACAAATTTCCCCACTACTATTGTATGGGGAAATATAATTACAACACGTTTCTCTTGAAAAAGTGAACTTTAGTAAATATGGAGATGTGTTATGAAAATACACCTGGCGAAGTGAGGTGAACTGTGGTAAAGTTAGGTGAAGAGAAATTTCACACTTTAGTAAATGTGCCCCTTGGGCAAAAAATAGCACAGTGAAATATGTGTATACCCATGTTATTTTGTGCTGGATTGTTGCCAATTTAGATAAACTGTAGATAAATCTCCATAGGATGTAGGGAAGGGGTCATAGACTTGCTAGTAAATGATAGGGGCCACATCTCCTCTATACTATGTGACCAGAACACTAAGCTTATTCTGTTTACTGAATAACTTGCTCAGTGAAATATGTGTGTATACTCACATTGCCTTATATTGGATTGTTAGCTCCGTATAAAGCCAAC
This sequence comes from Xenopus laevis, assembly GCF_017654675.1. Classification (NCBI taxonomy): domain Eukaryota; kingdom Metazoa; phylum Chordata; class Amphibia; order Anura; family Pipidae; genus Xenopus; species Xenopus laevis. The sequence continues at coordinate 79,398,763 of NC_054371.1, read as the reverse complement.
TTCATGCAGATAAATCTCTCTGAGCCATGAACACACAAAACAAAGTGTGTAGGTCTGGTTTACTCACCTTGCTTATAGTTTAACATTAGCTTGCGTATTATTTCTCAATGGCAACTATCATTTTATGTATTTTTAAAGCCACAGAAATTTATTGAATGGCTTGAGTTTATTTGCTTTGAGATTTGATTATATTATACTACAAGATTCTGTTAACAATCCATTCATTGCAAGATACACTGTTAATTATTAAACCTCTGTTCTATACTTCATATCAGCTTAGCCCAAAGAACTGAACCCAGCAACGGTACTAAGAATTGTATCTCTAATGTAATATTGCTTATAAATGTTTATCGTTAAAGTTTTCAGTACAAATCTGTCTCATTATTGATACATCTTTGTTTATACATCCTCTTTTGCTATCATTTGATGCGCTTTCTGCTACACAGAACATGAATATAAAGTAATCGTGATAGTATTGCAGAATAGATTTCTAGTGTTATCAACAAGTGATAAGGCAATAAAAACCATAAAAATCAAGCAGATGAGAGCTAGACTGATTTATTTTGTATGCACCAGTGTCTGATCATGTCATTTAAATTGAGGAAATGATCATACATGATTAAGCTAATGTCACAAGTAGTGTAGTAGACAAATGCAGGCCTGGGTGCAGACACATGTAACTGATTCAGGGGTTACATTTTGTTTCTGAAATCCACCACTTATGCCTACAGCTGGGGAGATGCGGAAGAGAACAAATCTTCTTCTCTTCGCCTGCAGAAAAAAGCAGGCTGAGTGCAGCGGAGCCAATACTGTGATCCTACACTTAGTACATTCTTATTGCTCTAAAAATGTCAATCCTTAATTTATACAAATTAAATTTGGTTATACAGCAGTCATAAAAAGCCAATTCTGTTTATGCAACCTCAGTAACTTAAGGTGTGAAATTGAATTATGTTATACTGTAAGTACAGATTTGGAAGAGAACGCCTTGCATGCCCACCATAACCCTCAAAATAGCAGCGATAGACACCCAAATCCCTCAGAAGCCTACTGTGATAAAAAGAACTCACCCTGGTAGTCTACTGGTGTGGCGGGGATGCCTGCTGCGCCGCTCCTCTTCGGCCACCATTACGGCAATTTAGGGCACGCGCAGCCGCGTCTCGTTGCTAATGTTGACGCAGGCGCGCTGGCGTAATGACGCCAGCGTGCAATGGAGTGAAATGGTGCGAAATTCAAAGGGGTATTTAAAGGGAGCTCATTCATTCACTCATTGCCCATGATAGGTTTATCCTGTGGTGCTCTTGAGCTTTGAGCTATCTGTTCTGATCATGTTTTGTTTCTGATTGATTCCTGTTGTGATTCCTGCCTGGCTATTCGACTATCCTGACTTCTGAAACCTGACCTTTGCCTGATATTCGACTTCAAACTGCTTAACCCCTCTGATTGACTTCCTGGTTTGACCCTTGTCTGCCTGACTACATTTACTCTCTGCGTGCCTCGACCCGGCCTGATCTGACTATGATTCTGTCTAACGCCTTGTACCACGACCTTCTGCCCAGAGACTTTCGCTTACAGTTGTACCCCTTTGTCTGCCCAGAACCCCTTGCCTTGCACCTCTCGTTATTAAGACCTGGCGGCATCTGAGTAGCTGAGGGCTCCTCCCGAAGCCAAAGGCAGCTGCTACAGGCAGAAGCAAGAGCCGAGACCAGGGTGCTTGGCATCGGTTCTGGGTTTAGGGTGCCAACCGTTACACCTACCTAACAGAGGTATCTTGGAATGGCTTCATGAAAGGCAATTTTTTTGCCCGTTTGAACTCTAGGAACCCTTTCTTCAATATTCAATATTTTCTACAGTATAATTTTCATTTTATGATAAATACAAGGAATTTCTCTTTGGCTGATACAGTTGGTGGCAATATCCTTCTTGTTGAGTAACATTATACACTATATAGCCAGCACTGAATTAGGGAGTAGATTTTTATTATTAATATATGATAAATTAATTTTCTGTTCTGGCTCAGGCTTCTGCACATATGTGATATACAGTGTTTTCTGCCATAACAATGTTTCAGGTATATAAATTATTTATTGTTTCAAATTATGAACATATTCTGCAATTAGGGAGACACAGATAACACAGATCAATAATAATAATAATAGTGGTATAGAACGATCAATAATAATAGTAATACAGAAAGAAAGGAAGATTTTTTATTGATAAAAAAGGGACATAAGTTACGGGAAACATCTACAGTTTGCACAGGACTAGTATCCTATAGCAATATATTATATTTTTGCTTTCAAACAAAAGAGTAGTAGAAGATAGGTTACTAGAACTTGTGTTCTAGTAACAGAGAGTAGAGAACATTTGTTTCTGTAACTGCACAAATCACTTTAATTCAATATTTATTAACTTTTTTCCTACTGCTGCATAATTAAGACTTTTAAAATGCCAATCTGCATTCAGTACCTACAGTATGTAGAATAGAACCTATTTCTGAGCATGATTTCTCAGTTAATAATAATATTCCTCCATGAATGTCCAACAAACATCCTATGTGAATAGAACTTAGCATTTTCATATATATTTTATATGAAAAAATAACAGCTATATGGGACCTGTTATCCAGAATGCTTGGGACCTGGGCTTTTCCGGATAATCAATCTTTCTGTAATTTTGACCTTCATACCTTATGTCTACTAGAAAATCATGTAAACATTAAATAAACCAAATAGGCTGGTGTTGCTTCCAATAAGGATTAATTATATCTTAGTTTGGATCAAGTCTGGAATGTGGAATTAAATGTAGAAAATGCAAATACTTGTGTGATCTTGGCAGAAGTAAATGTCTGTTTACCTAAGGAGCAGAATTTTATTTTAGCTTTATAAATGTGACACTGATATTTGCAGTTTGCTGTAAACCATATTTATTACATTCTGTGCAGTTGTCATAATACTTCCAATCTGGACAAGTACAAGTTAAGAATTGCATAAATTTAGTTTAACTGTATGGGCAGTAACTGAATGAAAGTTATATCAGATTTTATCATCCATTGACTTTAATTGAACTTACAATATTAGTCCATTAAATATGACATATATTTTACATTTTAACAAGTTCGTTTTTTAAAGTGTGGGAATGGGGTATAAAAAGTCTTTTTGCATTATACTGGATGTGATTTTAATGTCTTCATGGGTCATGGGCAGTGTGGGCAAAGCCACCCTTGTGGGTGCCCAGTATCCTGAAGGATCCCTTTTGTCAGAAAAGGCAAAAGTCTGGAAAGCCTTGCCCAGGCAAGTAAGGCAAGACCAAGGCCCCTATAATATTTATGGGGTGCTGAGCATGGCTAAGATAGGCTGGGGCCCCTCTTTTCGGGAGCTTGTAAGAAGGTGAAATATATTTTACATTTCAGTGTACATATGTGTTCAGAATGTCAGGTTGTGAATAAAGTTGTAAGCAGGAGGACATAAAACCCAGAGGAAGAAAGGGAGTGGTGTCCATTCAGGCAGTGCTAGAGTCAGGGAAAGAAGCTTGGCCTCACAGGGAAAGGATAGATAACAGCACTGAGTCTAGTGTGGAATGCACAAGTATGTATATAAAGTGTTGAGAGAATAAAGCTGTGTTCTGTTCAGAGACCAGCCTTCCATAATATTTCTTTGGACTTTACACACTGGGCAAGACTGAGGTGGTGCAGGGCTCCTTGAGGCTTTATCTGATTACAAACTACCAAAACATTTTAAACATTTTAGTTTTTAACTTTAAAAAAACTGATAAAGGCGAAAGAATGATAACATTTTATGCATTTCTTAGGGACCTTAGTGGGCCTGCTTGTTGTTGAAAATTCAATGTTGTGTTTTTAAAAAAAGCAATCTTTTATTTACAATATATTGAGCTTGTTTTTGGCACATCAGTCTAGATTCACATCTGGCAACAACTTCTAAGACCATGTGAAGAAAATACTGTGTATAGTTTGCTGCTAGAAACATGCAAACGTTTCTGTGGGTCTGGTGCGTGACTGAGAGCAATGAATTTGGAAACAACAAAGCAAATCATCTTCAGTTACAGCCATTCATTTTTATAAGCTGAGCTGAAATGAAAAACAATAGTAAAAATATTGCTAATATACACTTGTTTTTCATAAAAACCAAGTTAGAAATACATTTTTCAAATAGCTCTTGTATCAATAAATATATGTGTTTATTCTATCTATCTATCTATCTATCTATCTATCTATCTATCTATCTATCTATCTATCTATCTATCTATCTATCTATCGGTGTACAACACAAAACTGAGTGGAGATAATAAATAGATAATAGTCTTATACAGATATTGACATGGAGGGGTGTTAGGGACTGTCTTGCCCAAGGGCATTTACTTTATAAATCCAGACCTGGAGGCAAGCAAACCTAGCACCACCATGTGCAATGCCAAACACATTGGCTGGAGATGTGAAGAAGAGGTCATTGGAATTGGAGCAGTGGAAATGCGCCCCCTCTGGCATTACACCATCTGGCAGTCAGAAAAGTCTTGGCTTGGCAAATGATAAGTACAGGGCAGGCTGTGTGTACAGGGTTCCTCTAATGTACTTGTAAAGTGTAATCATGTCCCTACGCAAGCATTTTTTTCCAGAGAAAACAACCCCAACCTTGACAGTCCACCCTCATAATTTAAGGCTTCCATCCCTCTAGCTAGTTCAGCTGCAAGCCTCTGCACTCTCTCCAGCTCATTGTTATCCCTCTTAAAGGAGAAGGAAACCCCCTGGGCGCAAAAATCCCTCCCCCTCCCCTGTGTTGCCCCCCCTCCCTCCTCCCCCCTGGCCTACATGTCCCGCCGGGCAAATGCCCCTAACTTGTTACTCACCCCTCTGCGCAGGTCCAGTCCACGGAGTTCATGGACGCCATCTTCTCCCAATCGCTCTTCTTCCTGCTTTGACTGGCGTTTTTGGTGCATGCGCAGCTGGAGCATTTTACCGGTATGGATCTACTGCGCATGCGCCAAAAGTCACAAAGTGAAATCGAAACCGGTGAAATGCTCCTACTGCGCATGCGCCAAAAACACCGGTCAAAGCAGGAAGAAGACCGCTGTACTTGGTCCTTTGAAAAGCAAAGGACCAAGTCCAGACCCCTATGGAACTCCACTAACAACACTGGTACATACAATTAGAAAATGTTACATTTTCCAATCTAACTTTTAGCCAGTTCTATATCCAAGTACAAATACTTCCAATACAACATTCCTTTATTTATCTGATAAACTTCTGTGTGGCACTGTGTCAAATGCTTTAGCAAAGTCTAAGTAGATTACATCCGCTGCCATCCCAAGGTCAAGGTCTCTGCTCACCTACTAATAAAAGGAAATTAAATTAGTCTAGCAAGATCTATTATGCATAAAACCATGCTGACACAAACACATAGGGGCACATTTCGAGTGAAGGAATAGAGTAAAAAAAAAACTTTGAATTTTTTTTGGCTACTTCGACCATCGAATTGGCTACTTCGACCTTCAACTACGACTTAGTTAGACTATTCGAAGTACTGTCTCTTTAAAAAAAAACTTTGACCCTCTACTTCGCTACCTAAAACCTACCAAACCTCAATGTTAGCCTATGGGGAATGTTAGAGGTTTGGCAGTGACAGAGCTAAGCTCGTTTAGTACCCTGGGATCAAGTCCATCCAGTCAGGGACCCTTGTTTATCTTACATGTTTTAGTCTCTTTTGAATTTCCTTGTGTGTGAACCAGAAGCTTCAGGACTAGGGGTAAGTGATGGAAGGGGTAAATGCCTTAAACCCCCCAACTGCTGCGCTCTAGGAACGTGCCTCTTCTGCCTACCCTATTTCCACCCCTGATTAGTTGAATTACTAGAATTGGGACTATTAAGAAGGAAATCTTCATTAACTGTTTCCTCATTTAGGTAAACAGATGAAAAATAGTAGAATTTCTGCTTTTTCTCTGTTCTCATCAACCAACTGACCCCCCCCCCTCTGATATTAAGGGTCCCACCTCTTCCTGCATCATTTTGTTACTATTTACATATTTAAAAAATAATTTTGGATTCTTTTTACTCCTTGCTGCAATAACCTTTTCCATCTCAAATTTAGCTTGTCTCAGCTTTTTTGCATGATTTATTGTACCTGATAAACATTGTTTGTCATGGTTGGACCCCGGCCTTCATGGACCCCGTCGGCCCAGGCCCACTGGAGTTTGGATGTCAGGAGAATGGGCCCTGGTGCTGCAGCCCCAGTGGGTCCCCAATGCCCCAGGCCAATGTTAGTAATAGTTGTAGTTTTCCCAACGATCAGGAGCATGTGCTGTTAAGACCAGTACTGTGCTTTCTTTTTACTTGCAGGTATGGTTAATAGGGAGGGTCCACAATGGTGCAATCTCGTTTAATGCGCATTGATAAGTTTATAAGAGTAAGTTGCCAAAATATAGTATTTGCCATATTTTGGTAGCTTTTGCCCTATTGTAAGCCATAAATCCCATTTAGGTCCCATTTCTGTTACAATAACAAGACACATCATATCATTCAGAGTGAATAAACTTTACTTAGAATTTATTTGTTATTGCAGATGTTTTCACTGAACTTGGGAAAGGCCAGATAAAACCAGCTGTGGCAAGAAAATAAAATATAAGCTTGACTGGTGAAGTCAGCGCAAAATTGTTTGCTTTCCTTTTATTAGAATTGGAAATATTACATGTAGCTTTATTGGCATATAAGACATAAACCTTCAACCAGTCAGATTCCTTGTAAAGAGACAGCTGTTACATCCTCCATTACACAATGTATACTACTTTTATTTGTGTTACTTTGATAAACAACCTATAAAATCTATTTTCTCTCATGAACTGCTGCATTGTGTGCTTTAGTTTTATTGGTATAGTATATTCTTTAGATTTATTTTAAATGACTACTAACCATTGTTTAACTACTTTATTATTTGGTGATAAGTTTTCAGATATGTCTTTTTGAAACTTTATTATGTAAAGGCAAAGTTGTCAGGTACCAGAGTATTCTGTTGTGTTCTATGCAATATTTTAGATATGTGTAACTGTTTGGTATCTTGGATTATAGAATACAACATTGCAGCAAGCAGTGCCAGGATCCAGCCCAGATGACTAGAATTGGAGAACTTTGCTTAACATCTGTTTAAATAAAGATTACTATAGTAACAATGGCCTTACACAATTGATTCTTGTAAGATTTTGGCTCATACTTATTTTGTATTGTGAAATATGGTTTGGCACAATGCTGGATTCCAGTTTTTGTAATGATTCCAACAAAGTGCAAGGGAGGACATTCTGTGCATAATATTATTGGTTAAAAGATTGTCAAATGTCTCTATAATGTCTCTATACAGATATATTTCATAAAACAGCTCCTATGTAAAACCCTGCTTCATGTAAATAAACCATTTTCATAATAATATACTTTTCTAGTAGTATGTGCCATTGGGTAATTATAAATAGAAAATGGCCTTTTTAAAAAATAAGGGCCACGCCCGGGATCGTACGATTCACTGTGCACACATACAAACCACATGTAAGGTCACATGAGCCAATTCACAGGCAGAGTTCTGTCTTTTGCTTCAACACTTCTTCCTGTTACAGTTAGAGTTGTAGTATTTCTGGTCAGGTGATCTCTGAGACAGCACACAGACCATCACTAAATGGTGGCTCAAGGCAAGAGATGTAAAAGGGCAAGATTTACTTAAATATATAGACCAGTTTGATAAGATTCTTTAATGCCACTTAATATGATGTAAACTATCTGTTGCTTAAGTGTTCATTTTGGGGGTATAGTTTTCCTTTAATACCACTTTCATTAAAAAATACTTGCATCAAAATGCCCTTCAGTCCTTCCTGCCTTCTGTTCCAAATTGGGAACTGCCTCACCTATTGACATAGGGGAACCCTGGAGCTACCACATCTCTGGATCAGGCAGTAGCTGCAGGGTTCCCATGCCGAACACTGGAAATTAAGCCAGCAAACACTAAAAATTATTCCAGGCAGACTTTAAATATTTGGCACCACTACACTGAAGCTCACAAGCAGATGTGTTAATTTTGGAGGTAAATGCACACAATTGCATCAAGAGTATTGCACCTTTGTGACCACATTGATGCCGGAGTTCTGGTAAAAAACACTGCCTTGTGGGAAAAAACATGGTGAGAGTGATTTTATATTGCTCATCGCACTTGCGGACATACAGTACAATGAGTCCTTATGTTTTCCAATTTTTGGTACCGGGTGTAACCTATACATTAGACTATACAGAGATTCCCCATCCCATCAACAACACTGCACAACTCTGATTTAGATCACTCAAAAAGGATTAACCTTTGATATATACTTATCTGTATTTAGCTTCATGCTTGTATTTATACTGCATTTATACAGTGTATACAGTGCAATTACAAGATAGAAACTTGCAAAGCTGGGGCTAAAGGGATTTAACACCAAAGGCAGGAGTGAAATTCCCCTCTGAACTGTTGTTTTTTTTGTACCTGCACACTCATTTGCACTTGATGCATCAATCAAAGAACTCAATTTCTTGTGTTTTTGTAAAGTAGGTGTAAGTAGGTGTTTTTTGTACTGGTGATTACATCATTTTTGACATGCAATTCAAATGCCATTAGCATGTGATGCTTTTGACATGAACACACCCCATTGTGAAAACCCTGGGACTAACTTCATGTTCAGGGTGGTGGGGTTCTCTAGCATCATAAGGCACACTTGCACACAATTCACAGTAAGAAGCCGGACAGATGCAATGGTACTCAGTGGTGTCAGCGCAAATATATGGAAGTTCAGCAATCATGTTTGGATGCAACATTTTTGTCAATTTTAATACAACCACACTTGTACTTGCAGTCATAAAATTCCATACTAGTTTTGTATGGTCATGGAACACTGTAGTGACTTCCAATGTCCTTATATCATTTTATATTACTCTCTAATCAGTATTATACCAGCTTATCATGGAGTAACGGAGCTGTTACAAGACAGAAATCCCATACATAACACTGCATAACTAGGTACTCAACAAAGTATTCCTTTTCTGCTGGGCTGCAAAAGTTCTTACTTTGAGTTAATTGATTTACACGAACTTGTTTGGAATTATCTCTGGCATGAAGCCATAGCAATATAAATAGGCTGAGTTAAAATGTATGTTCCTCATGGAGAATTAACATTTAACTTTGAAAGTTCATTGTTGACATATATGATGCATGGATACAGTGTAGTATCTAGAATTTCCTTTTTATGGTCTGTTATTCAACATAAACATATGAAGATAACTCTTACAGAGCTAGTAACATCTTAAAAAAATGAATAAATAAATAAAGGAACTGAAATGAATTTAAATATAATGTAATCTTAGTGGTTTGGTTTTATTCAAAGTGACAATCTCTGTGATTGCTGAACTTCTCACCATAGCATTTACAAGTTTACATCTCATAATGATTCAATTGTAGTAGTTAATTTTAATTCTAAAAAACCACTCATTTGAAAGTTGGTCTTTTTTCACTGGCTTGAGGTGGAGTCACAGAAAAAGGCTGATGCCAGTGGAGTTGATGATTTTCAGCCTGTGTTTTTATGTAGGACAAATATCAGCCCTGTGTGACATTAGCCTGAGAGGGAACTTGCTTTTCCCCTGAAAAGTCTCTACCATGGCTGTCTGTTACGCATAGAATACAAAATCCTTCTGCTCCTCACTTGCCTCCCCTTATGTTCCTGGTCATCTCTTCCTTCCTCTCAGAGCCACCGTCTTATAACATCATCCAAACCCACTGTTTTTTTTGCAAAGGAGTACGGCGCACTCTAGTTACGCTACTGCTCTTAAGAAAATACATAGCTGAATAACAAAAATAAAGAGATCCTTCTGAAGAAATGCATTTACCTTTCATTAGCAACTTAGGGGCCAATTCATTAACTTCGAGTGAAGGATTCGAAGTAAAAAAACTTCGAATTCCGAAGTTTTTTTTGGCTACTTCGACCATCGAATGGGCTACTTCGACCTACGACTTTGAATTGAATGATTCGAACTAAAAATCGTTCGACTATTCGACCATTCGATAGTCGAAGTACTGTCTCTTTAAGAAAAAACTTCGACCCCCTAGTTCGCCACCTAAAAGCTACCGATATTCGAAGTCGAAGGATTTTCATTCCCAGTCGAATATCGAGGGTTAATTAACCCTCGATATTCGACCCTTGATGAATTTGCCCCAGAGTGTACAGTTTGTGTATTTGAGAGTACAATCACAGTTTTTTATTGTTATTTATGTGGACTAGACATTCTTTCATGAGCGTAGAAGGAAAAAGCTGACTCTGTTAGGCTGCCACTGCCAGCCCTGGGTAGAAGGCACACACATTGGATAGTAAACACAGCAGAAAATTATACATTTTGCCAGATATCAATCTACATAGGAGCTCACCTCCTGGCTTGGCAAGGGGTTTATAATGTTAGTAACATTTCTCTGAATGTGCCTTCATCTCACAGATGCCCCCTGGACTGCGGTATGGACTCAATACTATTAAAACGCGCAAATTGTATTTACCACTTTAAATGTTTCCTAATTTAATTCATATGGACAGTTAAACAGTACAGTACAGAACAGAACCCAATCATTCACAATAAATGCATTTTAGCTGCCCACCTAGTACTTTCCAGTGTGCATATAATCTATGTTTGTGCCACGTCGTGGACACTTCCTAACAATCAGACGATAGAAGCTGGACACACTCCCTAACTCAATGTGGGTGCTTAACCTATTTATTCACTACTATAATGTTTCAGGGGGTCCCTAGCTGCCTATTTGTGAGTTTAACACAGAGTATAAATGTACGCACCACAGCCTCAACCCACTGTGATCTAGGGTTCAACACGAAAGAAAGGCTTGGTATTGCTCAAGTCATCCCTTAGCTTTATAACAGCAATACAATCACATAATAGTATAACAGTCCAACATGGACAATGAAGCAATGATCATTGAATCTCACATTAGGTGAGGTGCCATGTTGTTTATCCTTTTCACAGTCCCCATTAAAGTTATATGTTTTATTAAAATATGCTACAATCACATACAGGAATTGTGAAGCCAAACAAAGTGTGCTCCAGAGGGAGGAATATCGGCTGTTTACTTAAGATACCATTTCCATTAGATAGCTGAATGATGACTTAATGATCAGTTGATTTCTGACACCTACAGAGAATAACATGGAGTCAACAAATGACATTTGAGTGAGCCTTTGTTTTGTCCCTGATAGCTAGTTCATCATTTCTGTTTTTGTTGTGATTAAAGGGGACCCGTCACCCAAAATGAACTTTAATTACACTATATAAATTATTTGAATCTTGTTTCCTTCAGTCTGGGAATTCAATATGATAGCAAGCAGGCAGCAGCCATTTTGTGGACACTGTTATTAAAGAAAGCCTTGCATCATCTCAGAATCTTGTTTGTGCACCAGATTGAGGGACCCGATGTCCATCCCCATGCCCTGGCTACACAATTAAACGGTAAAGAGAACGGGGGAATGTGTGGAGAGCAGTGACATCTAGGAAGTGCTGAATGGAAAGTGAAAGTAATTTTCTGCCCCGTCTTTATGCCCATGGCATAGAGGAGGGGCAGACTATTTGGTTGACAGTTGAGATTTTTAAATGCATTTACACCAGCTATGAATGCTTTAATAAAAAATAGAAATTGGATTTCATGTTTAATTTAAAAAGGACTTTAATTATACAGATTTTTGTGTCTGGGTGACAGGTCCACTTTAATAAGATGAATACAGTGCATTTTATATTAATGTAACTTCATATAAGTATTTGCTGATATTCATACTGACCCCCTTTAATTATATATTGTATTACTTTTCTTATGTTGCCTACAGAGTTCATTGCTGGCAATTTACTGCTGAACTGTATTATACCATATGCACTTTATATTGTACAGCCTTGACATCACATCTGTAAGGTTGTAACTAGAATAGTATCGAATACATAGTCTGACTGATTCCAAACATACAAAATCTAGAATCCAAAATCTATCTATATATATATTTATTTAAAGGGATTCTGTCATGGAAAAACATTTCGACAAAATGCATTCGTTAATCACTCCTCTAGCATTATCCTGCATTAAAATTCATTTTTTCAAAAAAGAAAAAGTTTTTTATATTTAATTTTTAAATCTGACATGGGTCTAGACATGATAGTTTCCCAGGTGCCCTCAGTCATGTGAATTGTGCTCTGATAAATTTCATCACTCATTACTGCTGCACTGCAAGTTGGAGTGAAATCATCCTCCCTTTCTCCCCAGCAGCCCATCAGCAGAGTAGTGGGAAGGTAACCAGATAACATCTCCATGATACTTGCATTGCTTAAAATGCTCTCACCTAGTGGTGGATATGGGAACAGCAGTCAATAGTAATCCGGCTAACCCAAGTTGTGACTCCTTCAGTTACATTGAGTAGGAGAAACTATAGCTTATATGAAAGCATTTCCACTGTGAAGTGCTGGCTCTTTCTGAAAGAACATGACCAGGCACAATGATCTGAGATGGCTGCCTACACACCAATATTACAACTAAAATAAACATACATTTATAAAATACACTTACTGGTTCAAGAATAATATTTTAAATGGTAGAATGACTTACTTGAAATGTGCATAGTGTCATTTAGTCATTAAGTAATAAACACTATACCTTAAAAATCATGAGAGAATCCCTTTAAATTAGAGAACAATAAAAATACTGCATTAGGAATAAAAAAGGAGGACCAATAGTGATTGTTCAGCATTTAGAACAAACCCATATGACACATTCATAAACAACAAAGTAATGGCATGTCCTTCTATTTGATGGCAATGAAATGCAGCTCATACTGGGCGAAATATTATTTGCATGTTTTGCGCTTGATTCATTAGGATGTTTGAGGTAGAGTGGATAATGTGTTTGGGTTTACTTTTATCTATCTATCTATCTATCTATCTATCTATCTATCTATCTATCTATCTATCTATCTATCTATCTATCTATCTATCTATCTATCTATAATACTGTTCTGTTCTTCTTATGCTGTAGTGCCTGTCAGTCACCAGATGGCAATGTTCGTCTAGAAAGGAAACATGTATCTGCTCTCAGATTTCAGTGGCCGACCAGTATATGTTGATTGCTAATATAATTGATATAGTAAACATTGTTGTGCAGCAATAACCAGGGACATATCATTGCGAATTAAGAAAAACATTTCTAACTCTAGAGGATGTTTTTAACTCTTTATTGTGTTTGCAAGTAAAACATAAAAAATATAAGATATATAACATTTTAATCGTATGAGTATTTAGTAATGGTTACCACACTATAATACTGTCTGACAAATACAGTTTAGTCCATCTATACATAGTAACAATATAGGGCTTATGTACTGTACGTATGGAAGTGCAATGTGCAAAGTGCGATTTTGATGCAGCATTTTTGCCACTATTTCTGTATTGTTGCAGCCTCTATGGAGAGTTGCACTTGGCAGAATGACATTAAATGCAGTAAACTACACTCAACAGAGTTTGTGTTTAGAATTGGTGTAAGGACTTACCCTGGTGGTCGCGTTGTCCCTTTCTCCCTAGTGACGCTGGCGTGTGACGTTATAGGCAGAAGTGAGAGCCGAGACCAAGGAGCTTAGATTGGGTTCTGGATTTAGGGTGCCGAACATGACAATTGGATGCAACTGGAGTGAAAATCTTCTAGGTCCAGTTGGTATCCTTTCCAGCATTTTACCCAATTATTTAAGCCCATTTTCACTGCATGTTTTGATGCAGTGTGCAGTAAGAACCCTGGATTGCTAGGTGCACTGGACCATGGCATCACACATTTTTTGGCACAAGTACCTTTATGGTGTCAATTTGCTAAACAACTGCAGCAAACTTTGCATGATTGCAACTGTGGTTGTTCTTATGCTCTATATATAGGAATACCTAGTTCCACACTTAATCCCACATCAGCACTTGGGTGATTTTTTAAACAGGAGAGCCAGATTATGGCAAACTTGACTGAGCATCTTCTTGCTTCATAGATCAGCTTTATTTTAGGAAATGCCCTATTTACTAAATTGTTCCATATAGAAAAAGTTTGTAATTGGATATCCAATTGCAATTAACTTTTGCCATAGAAAAGAAAAGTTACATTAAAAATCTCTTATAGGAGAAGGAAAGCTATCGAAAGCAGTTTATTGCCAATAGATTAGCTACAATAGTGCAAGATATAACACCATATTTATTGTGTAGAATGCTTTACCTTACCTGAGTAAACAGTCCTAGAAGCTCTCTATGTTTGTTTAGGTTAGCAGCTGCCATATAAGCTTGGTGTGACATCACTTCCTGCCTGAGTCTCTCACTGCTCACTCATAGCTTTGGGTTCAGATTACAGCAGGGAGGGGAGGAGGGGGGTAATGAGGGGGAAAGAGAGAGAGGAGCAAACTGAGCATGTTCAAGCCCTAGCCCTGGAAGTTTATGCTGAAAACATGAAGTCTGATACAGAAGTCCATGTATACACAATAGAAGGAAAGATATGCTGTGTTTTTTTTTGATAGAGCACTCAGATCTGCATTAATTTGAGGGTTTACTGGTGTATTTATATAGACATTATATCTTACTTAGTTTTAGCCTTTCCTTCTCCTTTAATTAGCGGCACTATGTAATAACAGCTTTATTGAAAAGACTAACAAAGAAAACAGAATACGTTTTATACAGAGAGAGGCAATGTTCTTGCTAGAGTATCCTAGAGGTGGGGAGAAATGTTTAATTGAAGCATGTAGGTATTGCTGAACCACAACTCTAAAGTTGGCCAAACATGGTAAGATCAGTTTGATGAGTTTGGAAATTAGCATATTTTTACCAGATGTAGCCACTAACATGGTAGGCACACACAGAATGATCTGGTCATTTGGCCTCAATGATTGGATTATAATGGGGACCTACAGATTATTGTTGGGAGAGGACCTCTAATTTGGTCCTCATCCAACAGATTTTTCAAACTTGCACAATCGATATTTTGGGCCAGATACTGATCAGGCAGGAGCTTCTGAGTGCTCTATGTGGGTTGATAAGCTGCTGCCTTGATTTGGAGGGCCACAGTTGCAACTTTTATTTGCCTATATATAGCCAGCTTTACTCAGTATTATTTAATATTATGCACTTTACATTTACAGCATGTGGATCTGCTCCAGAACCCTCAATTTTTTTTAACCATTTCCTAGTACTTTTACTTTGTTGTACATAATGGATGTATTATATTAGCGTAGATCTCAGACTGTAAGTAGTAACAGGTCAGCAATGATTTATTTATTTAAACATAATGTAGAATACATGGATGTTTGATTTCATATAAGCAAAATTAATAATATGCCTTTTTTAATCAGCATGTGCTATCCATTAACTTTTATTTTCTTTTTCTATCATAAGATTAGTACTTTAAGTTATATAGTCAGTATACAATATACAGTATATTGCATTAAATTCTTACATTATCTTCAATCATTCTACTTTTTTCAAACTTAAGAACTGTAGTATTGAATTATAATCAACAGGATATAAGGCTGCAATACCATAGTAGACTTCAGACAGGAAAAGTAATTTTCATTAAAAAATTATGATGTTCAGCACTCTGCAATAAAACAAGAATATTATATTTAAAGGAACAGTAACTTCAAAAAATAAGTGTTTTAAAGTAATGAAAATATAATGCAGTGTTGCCCTGCACTGGTAAAACTGCTGTGTTTGCTTCAGAAACACTACTATTGTTTATATAAATAAGCTGCTGTGTAGCCATGGGGGCAGCCATTCAAAGGAGAAAAGGCTCAGGTTACACAGCAGATAACAGATAAGCTCTGACTGTCTAATGGTGTTATCTGTTATCCATTAGTTAACCTGTGCCATATAGCCGTTTTTCAATTTCCGCCATTGCACCACAGCAGCTTGTTTATATGAACTATAATAGTGTTTCTGAAGCAAACAGATCAGATTTACCAGTGCAGGGCAACACTACATGATATTTTCATTACTTTAAAACATTTTTTGGTGTTACTGTTCCTTTAAAGATAAGTCATGGTAACAACACACAAATCTTGACCAAAAAAAATGATAGCTTAGAAGGTTAGAAATGCTACAGACAGGTTCTTGTTACCGTAATAGCTGTATAAACTGTTGATCTCAAAAGATTTAAAACAAATTATCTTCTCTAAAATTATGAAATTTGGATTTAAATAATAGTAGTTAATAGTTCACATTTAGGTAATTAGATAATTAGGCCAATCTGAAATTGTCAGATGTCAACTGATGACACCAATTGGGGTAATGTGTAAGGTCACTTGTCATAAATCACCACCAAGATGTCTACAACATTTCTTCATTGCCCACTAAGGCCCCTGTCACATATGGGAGTGTTGTTTCAGGCACACATACAGCAACTTGCTCCACAATGCATAATGGTAAATTGCATGCAAGTTAGGTTTGCATTACATTGTGTGGGCACAAGACAATGCCTGTGATGCCACAAGCAGCATTAGCATACTATTCATTAGATGCAAAAGAATAGCATGTATAGTAGTGGTGCCATTTCTTGACTTAAACAGCACAGTCTGGGTTTGCTTAGGGCTGCATTACCTGCCCCAATGTTTTAGCCCTGTCTCTACAAAGTCAAGAGGTCCTCAGCACTCAACCCATTGTCAATATATTAAGGACATTTAGATATAACAAATGTCCTCCCCTTTAAATAAATCAGGGATTGTTTGCCAATATATTTAAGATGGAGAATATGTCAAAGTCATCCCTGGGCTTGCCAGTCCTACACTCAACTTTCATCTAATTCATTAAGAATTCAATTGCTTAATTATATATTTTACACAGGGACTAAGTACTTACTTGCTGCTTTTAAGGTTAACCCCCCAAACATGTTTGGCCACCACTGGGATCACCTATAGTTAGAAAGGGTGGGAGCTACAACATGGAGCTGGTCACTGCTCCTGTATAACTATAACAAACAAGGAAAAGTTGTGCTCACCACTCATTTTTAAAAACACTAAGCGGGGGTGCAATGAGGTTGTAACCACAAAATTCATACAGACAAAGACAAGAGGTGCTCGGCATTCAAACCTTTGTCTTGAATATATTGCAATATATGGACAAACAGTCCCTGTTTTGTTTAAAGGGGATGGCATTTTTTAATAGCTTAATTCACAAAATGCCTCAATACCCTTAAAGGAACAGTTCAGTGAAAAATAAAAACTCGATAAATAGATAGGCTGTGCAAAATAAAAAATGTTTCTAATATAGTTAGTTAGCCAACAATGTAATGCATTGAGGTTGGAGTGACTGGATGTGTAACACAACAGAATAGAACACTACTTCCTGCTTTTCAGCTCTCTAACTCTGAGTTAGTCAGTGGGGGCCACATGGGACATAACTGTTCAGTGAGTTTGCAATTGATCCTTAACATGCAGCTCAGATTCAAAAGCAAACAGTTATACCCATGTGGCCCTCCTCAAGTCACTGATTGGTTACTGGCTGGTAACCAATTAGTGGAAACCAAGAGAGCTGCAAAGCAGGAAGTAGTGTTCTGGCTATTCTGTTACACATCTCCTCACTCCAG
Organism: Xenopus laevis; assembly: GCF_017654675.1. Taxonomy (NCBI): domain Eukaryota; kingdom Metazoa; phylum Chordata; class Amphibia; order Anura; family Pipidae; genus Xenopus; species Xenopus laevis. The sequence continues at coordinate 79,381,121 of NC_054371.1, read as the reverse complement.
CCTTTTAAAATTACATTTTTGGCAAACTAACTATATTGAAAATATATTTTCCAGAGCCTATTTACCCAGGTTTTATTTTTATACTGAACAATTAATTTAATGTTGATAAATGGTTGAGCAGAGGACTATTTGTCTTTGTCTGTATGAATTTTATGGTCATATCCTCATTGCACCTGTGCTCATTGGTTTAAAATTTAGTGGTGAGCACAACTTTCCCTTTTTTGCTTTAGCCCTTAAATGCCACCACCCTTAAGTCTAGTTTCTGCAATCAGCAAAGGTGGCAACCATAGTGTATAGCACACAAAGGAAGCCCTGGAAGTAATACCTCCTCAAGGCAAGTTTATTCGCAGGGCTTCCTTTAGATGAATGCAATTTTCCACTGCATTCATACATAAGGCCTATAGTGTAATATTTTTTGTATTCAATATTTTGTATTCAACCATTTATAATTTGACACTGGGTTAATTATCTGTTTTATGTAAGTATGCTTACTGTATAAAAATATCATACCACTATAATACCCAGAACAATATATTGGAAATCGTGTTCTGATGTCTTAAAATATCAGGATGTTAGAAATCACTGCAGTGGTCCGTGGCCATAAAGTTCTATTATAATATACTGTAGGTCACAGGACTCTTAGGTAACTTTTAATACCTTTTCATTTTGTTTTATGATGCACCAGACATATGCCACAAGTGACATTAGTGAGTACTAATTATAACTGATGACAAGCACTGTTTCTAAGGATATATATTTAAAGTGATTAAAACGTTTGTGTATTAAATAGAAAGAGTACATATAATTGTAAATAGTCTTTTACAGACTACAAATATAAATATTAGTGTTTCCATAGAAAATATATAAATGTAAACGTTTCCATAAAAACAGTCATAGCACTGTATTTTGCTAAATAAGACAATACCTACCCTTTCCCATTTTCCATCAATTCAAATGCTTCATTCATTTTTCTCAATGACATTCTTTGGCTCACCAGGAAATCAAGGTGAAATTTCTTTGCCATATAATCAGAAACAAGCATTGGTACTTCATCTCTGCTTTTAAAACCTATGCATAAAATTAACATAACATTAACACGATATGCAGTAAATAATATAAACATCAGAGTGTCCCTTCCTACGTGCACCTTGACCAGTGGGGGAACTAGGCCAGGGCCCGCACCCCCTCAGGGCCCCCCGGCAGTCCGTTCGCCGCTGAAAATGCATCCAAATGCGGCCGTACGGAGGGGGCAGGGCTCAGCTGCGTGTCACGCACCAGGGCCCGCCCCCCTCTAGGATCGCTACTGAGCTTGACTTTTAAGTATAGACACCTGCACATTTTAAGGTGATATAGATCATTGTATCACCAGTTTCCAGCTGGACAGCTGTGTTTTAATGAAGAAAATAGGCAAAACTTTCAACAACAGTACCAAATATCCTGTACTTAGTTGTGGATTACAACATTAAATTGATAATTGATAGGGACAGGTTTCACAAGCATTCTCAGCATCGATTATGGAATCTAATAGAAAATGTACTTATTCAAGAGTATTTTTGGCTAACTGTCTGTTTTAGTTTTGTACTGGTATATAGCAACACTCTCTTTTAAGAAATTTTTAGATGAAATCTTTCAGAATTACTAAGATTTTCATTCTCAGTGGACTGTTCATTTGTTTTATTAGTTCACTACCTCCAAATGGGGATCCTTTCATTGTACGTCCCATCATGAGTTCACCGGGATGAAAAGAAAGCCTATCATCTGGTCCTGCTACTCCAAGCACCATGGTGACCCCACTACCTATGTAAGTTGATTCAAATGCCGTTTTCTAAATAAAGAATAAAGATAAAAAGAGAGATAATATTACTGCTATGGCATTGCTGTGGTTGAACTTAATTAGATTTTTTTAAGCCACACCTCTCCCTAGCCATGTCTTTACATGCCTGATCCATCAATAACCGTGTCTGGTTTCAAATAAAGCCGACACCTGACTTAGCTTTTAAATGCAAGATTGTTCCACCAGAAAATTAACAAATAAGATGTATACATATGAAGTATCAATATGTATGACATCCTTATTTGGCATTTGAAACAACGGCTGAATCCGAATCCTGCTGAAAAAGGCCGAATCCTAGCCGAATCCCAAACCAAATCCTGGATTCGGTGCATCCCTAGTAACATTAAATAATTACAGTTCTGCCATGCACTACTATGTAATGAAAAGTTGTCTTTTCTATTAGTCTTATCATCTAAAAAAAAATATTTACCATTGTTTCAACATATCCAGTACATTCAAAGGCAAAATCCACTCCGCCATTAGTCATGTCTCTAATGACCTCTTGAATTGGTTTGTCATAATCCTTGGGGCTTAAACACTCAGTGGCTCCCAACTCTATGGCTTTTGGAAATTTATCCTTATGTGAACCAACCCCAATAATCCGACCTGCTCCAGCGATTTTGCAGCCAATAATCGCTGAAAATCCCACACCTCCTAAACCAAATACAGCACATGTAGATCCTGGAGTAACCTGAAAAAAACATTTGTAAAAATGCATTTTAGCAAATATAGGATCCATAAACGATATCCAGATTGCAAGTACTATAATTTATAATACAGTATCTGAACAGTTCATCCAGTGAAAATCAAAAAGGGGGATTCCCCTACTGTTTTAGTTTTATCTATTCATTTAATATCAGATCAGATCACAGTTTTACACACTGTAATAAAAAGTGGCTTCATTTGTACCCTCAAATTTCTTTCACCCATTCTGAAGGCATTGCAATACTCCTCACATTTGTATTTATTCTCACAATGTGTAACTTTCTGTGCAACATTATCATTTTACGATATAAAGCTGATCAGTAATTGCTACTTCGGGCTATTATAAATGACTATAATGTCATATAATGTATATCTCTAGTTACCTTAGCAGTGTTCACTGCTGCACCATATCCAGTAGCAAATCCACAGCCAATAAGGCAGCCTTCAACAGGAGCAGCAGGATCAACTTTGGCAACAGATATATCAGGGACAACAGTGTACTCTGTAAAAGTGCTTGTGCACATAAAATGATAGATTTGTTTGCCTTTGCATGTGAATCTGCTCGTATTGTCATACATCAGCCCTGTTTTGGCAAAAACGCTGGTGGAGGAAAACATCAATACAAATACGAATTATTCTTTGAGGGTTTGTTTATTTTTTTTGTCCAGATCATTTAATGTAAGGTTGCCAGATCAGTAGCGATGGGCGAATTAATTTGCCAAGCACGAATTTGCGGCAAATTTCCACGTTTCGCCGCAAGTGAATTGATTTGTGAAACTGTGGTGACAATTCGCTGGTGAACAGATTTGCCATCACTACAGTTTAGGAATACAGGGCTGAACTGCTCCCTTCTCTCACTCTTTGTCCTGTTTCTTCCCCCCCTCTCCTCCCTGCACTATTCCTTTCTCTCCCTCTATGCCCTGTTCATTTAACCCTCTCTCTGCCCTGTTTATTCAACGCCCTCATTGCAGTGTTTGTTTCTCTCCCTCTCTGCCCTGTTAATTTAACCTCCTCGCTACACTGTTCCTTTCTCTCCCTCTTGGCCGGGTTTATTTAACCCCCTCTCTGCCCTGTTAATTTAACCCCTCCCTGCACTGTTCCTTTCTCTCCCTCTCTTCCCTGTAAATTCAAACCCCACCTGCACTGTTCCTTTCTCTCCCTTTTCCTTTCTCTCCTGTTCATTTAACCTCCTCCCTGCGTATTCCTGCTTGTTCAAACTTACCAACTCAGATCTAAACCGTTAATTTAATATTATGTCAAGAGAAAAACTTAAACAAAAGTAGAACGTACTCATTTTTTTCACAGAGGTTACAATTTGGATCTCTGCAAGCGCTGCAGTGTCCACACTTTGATAAAATGAGTGGAATCACTTTGTCACCTAAAGGAAGTAAGTTACATTCATGAAATGACTTTTTTTTACATTTGTTAACATGTAGAAGACAGCATGGGTTATAGTATATATGTGGAGGCAGTGTAAAAAGAGCAAAAATTATTGCAACTGGGTATTTTCTTGCACTTTATAAGCTGCTTTCTTCTTTTTACAAATAGTCAAAGTCTCTGCACTTCATTTCAGAACATAGTGGGGCTGGCTGGGGCAGCACTAGGCTCCCCCAGCCCTTACGCACCCACTAAACATCATTCAGGTGTGCAAATGAGAAACTGGGGGATGCAATGGGATCCCATCCTTACTGTCTGCCCTATGGGGGATTTTAAATCTGGTACTAGGTGCACAGCATGGCTACTTGACGGAGCACTAAGGGCTCTGTGCCCCTTTTGCTCATCACTTCCTGGTCTTTGTAAATTATCTCTAGTGTCTACATAGAATAAAGTAGTTTAATTTTTTGGGTTTCTGTGTATTCTGTGTATGTTCCGCAGTCCTCAATAAAAATTTAAGCACTCTGTATCCTATAATCCATATAAAGTTAAAGTCTGTGCAACTTCCACCCTACACTCTTGTCTTGTGTTAACCTAGACAAATACTACAATAGGAGATGCTTGCTTCCAGCTGCAGCTCACTAGCACCTGCACCAGATTTCACTTTGAATAATAAAAGCAATGATGTAACAACTTTCAAACATACATTCATTACAAATTTGAATGGTAATTTATGAACCTAATTGCACCTGAAAACATTCTTTTTTAATTCCTTTTCTGTTCTTCCTGGTTGTAACCCTTATAACAATGTAACAGGAGTCATGTCTCTTCCAGTTCTGTCAGCTGGCTTGCAACATTGTTTTCAGGATGAGATCAGGCGTGCAGAATATAAACAGACAATGCTTTAAATTGCAATATAATTGTAAAACACTGAAAAAGATTAATGCATATGGAAACATTTTTCAAAATGATATATTCTTTCACCATTGAATAATATATTCTTTGGGACACTTTTGTGCAATGCCATGCCAGACATGATCATAAGGGTATCAGACCCATCCAAATTACAGTTGCAATTGATATTACAAACAGTGAAAATACTGTACTATGCTGATAGTTTATGTTTTCAGTGCAACTGCTTTCGTGGGCATTCATGAAAAAAGTAACACTCATACAAGACTCACCTGGTTTGACAGTAGTCACACCCTTACCAATGCTTTCAACAAAGCCAATGGCTTCATGACCCAAAATAACTGGAAACTTTACACCACTAAATTTATCTTTTAGTACACTGAGGTCTGAGCCGCAAATTCCAGATGCCAGAATCTAAAATACAAACCGATTTAATTAATAAAAAATGAATAAAGATACTGTCAAATTTGCTATAGATTTCTTTAGGCTATAACACAACGGGACTGAAAGCTTGAGGAGCTTGAAGTTCTTTTTTCTTTCCCCAGTGGAAGTGAAGAAAATGCAAAACAAGTGGGTATCCACATCTGATGTGTGTAGATGAACTTGTTCTAGAAGGACACTTGACAGAGGCCACAAACAACAGGATTAAAACATTAAGACATTCTTCCAAGTGATAAGTAAGAAAATATATGACTAATGTGCTAATTACTCTAGTGACATATAGATATCATGCTAATTATTAGAAGCATACGCATGGCACATATCCTTCTTTAGGGTCCTTACATACAGTTGTTTGTTCCTGCGTGGAAAGCATGAAGGATTAACCACAGGGGGATGTAGGAACACCCTTGTGTAAGGGCCTGTAAGTTAAAGAACTGAATTAAAAGCTGTAATTAAAATGTAAAGTCTGTCATTTTGGAGAAAAACCACAAATTGGATTTGTAACAATGTCACATGTAAGCTTATGCAGTATGCCTAAGTACATCATTTGTGTTAGGACTGTTCTTTGATTAATATGAGCCTATTCAATCTTACTTTTACTGAAAATCATGCTGTAAATGCAAAATAGAGTAAGTAAGTTAGTAGAGTTGAACAATAATTGGCTGCAATGCATAGCTGCAAGAAAAAAAAGCCATTGCTACACAAATTCCACAAAACAACATGAAGGGCCTCATTCACAAAATACTGCAAGCTATCATTGATTTTAAAGGGGCAATCTACTAAGGGTATGCAAACTTTGAACTGGAATATATTATTATTTCTGTATAATACAGCATGTGCGTTATTTTGTAATGCCTAATAGTTTCATTTGAATTACATTTGTCTTTTTTGCAAATCTGTTCATTGAAAAAGAGGGATAGGTCATAAAACTTACAAGCCCTAAAGCCACTACACCTGCATAAGGTTAACCTCTGTCTTCAGGGAGAAGTAGAAGAAAGGCATTTAATACTCTTTATCTGTACACTTAAGACACAAGTTTTATGGGGAAGTCTGTAATAAGGATTGTTATTGTCACTGAACAGAATTTAGCTGATGTTCTTTTGCAGTTTATTGAAACTAGTTGAAAAGTTGTGAAAACAGAGTCAAAAAGCAGTAAATTAATACACATTATCAGTACTGTACAATACTGTAGTGCCTTTCCTTTAGATTTGGCTTTGCAACATTCCACTTAGAATGACATTACCTTTATTCTGACTTCATGAGCTTTTGGGGGTGCAACCTCCATTTCCTCAATGGTGACAGGTTTGTGCAGCTCCCATGCTATAGCCGCCTTACATTTAATCACCTAAACACAAATTTGCATTAGATCAGGTTAAAAATCAATTCTGCATTGTATATCATTAAGGAGAAGATAATCACCTTTGCATTGAAGGCATTGTTTTGATTTTTTTTTTTTTTTGCTGCAGATTGCTTCTCTTTCGACTAACATATACAGTTTTGTTAAAGAATGATTACACAAATAAATGTAATGGTATAATACTATAACATTAAATAACTGCTAGTGAGAATAATTTTGCATTAAAATGGCTATATTTGTGCTTTAATTCCTTTTAGCACACTGTGTGTGTGTCGTTATTCCAGCATTGACATCTAAATAGGATAAAGATTACAGCAGAATCCCTTTACAAAATAAGAATGTTACAGAACAAAAGAGATTTCGTTTGCATCAAAAAAAGCAGCATGAAAATGAACGGCATGAAATATGCTGGAATGGTTCACTCAGTTTGTTTATGGCCAAGTTCCCCAGAACACAGCACACACAGGACTTGGACAAATAACAGCTTATTAACATGAACATGACATTTTGCAGAGCAGAACATTACAATACTGCCATTTTTATCAGTATCTGGGAAAAATCAGAAAGGTACTTTTCCTGCAGTGTCCATTTCTACGGTGTCTTCAGCAAGTGTTTCTGCTCTTTTCAGTGACAAGCCGTAACAAAGATTACCTTTCAGGAGCTGGACTTTGCCTTTTGAGCAGTATTCAGGCATACAATTGGTTTGATTCTTATCCAAAAACTCAGACTGCCTACTTAAGCAAGCAGTGTAATACCTTTTAGAATCTGATTGTAGTGGGCTAAAAAGAACTGTCTGTCAAACATTAGACATGGATTGAGATTAAATATTCAGTGTTATCAGAAAGTTTGACTCTTTCTGCATCTCAATTTGAATATATTGGAACAATCTAAAGTAACTTTCCAAATATTTTCTTTAATTTATTTGTTTAGAAATATTCATTTTTTTATATGCATATATATGCATATTCCCAAATCTCATCGATGTTACCTTGCTAAACCATTGCCCTGCAGTCCTGTATCTAGCCTTAGCAACTAGTCATGGTTGCAAGCAGGAGCATGAGGTGGCTCCAGAACTAACCTGCTTATCTTTCTGCCTCAACAAGCATTTTCACTTGCCAATCACTATCATTTGTTTTAAAGGCTACTACCAGGGCTACCACCACCTATAGAAATTAAGAAAATTTAAGAAATACTAGGAGAGGCTTTTGACACTTTAAAGAAACATTTTTTTGCACAACAACTGTGCGCAATTGCTCAGTTGAGGCTTTAAAATGATATATATTATATAAGTCCTTGTTTCAAAAAATGCCATATTCATAGAAATGTGTGTGTGTATATAATTATCCCAGCAATGCTATCCAGCTAATGATACACAGCAAGGCAGAAATACTTGCCAAAAAAGCAGCATGAAAATGAGCGACATGGAATATGCTAAAATGGTTCATTCAGTTTGCTTACACATCTAGTTCCAAGTTTCCCATACTACAGATGTGCCATCATAACAACTTATTAACATTCAATTGTGCAGAGTACAGTACAGTATTTCTATCACTATCTGATAAAGATAACAAAGGACTCTGTGGTGTCCATGACTTGTGTTTTACAAGGTGTAGACACTAAAAGGGGTCTAGTTATAATAAATTGGACAGTGAAAAAAAAAACAGTGCTTTAGTGCTAGATGTTTCAGCTCACAGTTGGGATGATGTCAAGATATTTTTTATGGAGATTTGAGGAATGTTGGAGGAATGAAGCTTTTCTCATGCAGGGTGGTAGAGTATTCCAGAGGTGAAGTGCAATCAGTGAAAAAGGTTTGGAGGATATAGTAAGTGTTGGACTGGACTGACTAGACACTGAGAATAAACCTGGTGGGACCAAGCCCTCATGGTCACCACTGACCAACACCCTCTCTCCACTTCGCACTGTTGTGGCTCTCCCTTACCTCCTCCAGATCAGGCGACGGTGTTTGCAGGGGCCCTAAGACTGAGGAGGGGCCTGGGGATATGTGGGGGCCTTCAGTCTGATGCTGGATGTAATACAGTGAGTGGAAATGAGAGTCTGGGGGAACAGATAGTAATATGTTACAGTAGTCTGTCCTGGAGAGTATGAGGGTCTGGACCAGTGTTTTAGCAGTGCAGAGACAAAGGAAGGGATTTTGCAATGTGGCAAAGCAACATTTTTGCAAAGTGGAATGTTCTGATAAGGAATGCAATGTGGGCTGAGAAAGAAAATAATATTTGTATTCATTTAGATTGATGGTCAAATAAATTCTTACCCCATATGTAATAAAAGGCACTAAGTTTGCCCTGAAGCAGTAACCCATAGCAATAAGATATTTGCTTTTAAACAGGTGACTAGTAAATGCTACCTGCTGATTGGTTGCTTTGGGTTACTGCTCCTGGGCAAACTTAGTGCCTTTTATTACATAATAGTCTTAGAACTGCTACCTTGCAGCAGCCATTGCACTTCTGCCTTGTATCAAGCCTTAACTAGTTTTGGTTTCTAACTAACTTTCTATTACAGCCTTTGACATTGTGGTGTTTATACAAATGACCTGTAAATGTCACTGTGCTCATATTTATACTGTGCATACTTCCTGGTAGCTTAAAAGTGAAAATTACTGTTGTGTAATGCCTGCATGAGTCTCTGCTAATAAAGCACTGTTATACTCTACTCATCCTCAGCTACCCAAAACATAACAGATTGACGACGAGATGGCTCTCCTACCTCTGCAGCAGCCTGCAGCTTTTCTTCCAAAACCTGGTGAGCCTATTATACCTTTTACTGCTTGGATCCGTATGTTTGAAAATTACATTATTGCTGCTGACCAAGGGGAGATTTCTGCTGCTAAAAGCGTGCTTTACTTATTCACTGCCTGGGAGCAGAGGGACAGCGTATATTCTATACATTACCATTAGCCGATGAGACTTATGAAACTGCTCTTACTGCTATAAAGAAGTTTTTCGTGGCAATAGTAAATGTGGTTGCTGAAAGATATAAATTCTGCCAACGTGGACAACGTGATGGCGAATCCACAGAACAATTTGTAGCAGCTTTGAGAGAGCTGGTTGTTACCTGTGACTTTGGGACTCTAACAGATGAAATGCTAAGAGACTAAATTGTGGAAAAAACAAACTCACCTCGCATTAGAGAGAGACAGCTCTTAGAGCAGGATTTAACCCTTGCAAAGGCTATTACAGTTGCTAGCCAAATTAAAACAGCAGTAGCAGAGAACTCTCAGTCAGGGAAGTGTTGGGAATGTACAGATTATGAATTCAACACTGTGGCCTAATAATGCACAGTCACAGGCAAAATACAGTGCTAAGGAAAGGGATTCACCTACACTGCAAAACCATGCAGCAAATACAAATTTCTTTCTCTGTGTTCAACACAACACACTGCAAATCATGTTACATGTCCTGCAAAAGCTAAACGGTGCAGCAAATGCACAAAAGTAGGACATTTTGCTAAGATCTGCCGTAATTCTGCTAAAGATGTTTATGAAGTCACTACTACAAATGTTACAGTATTAAGTGTAGATAAAGATGTTTTATATGCACTGTCAGTGTCAGTACTGCTTCTGCTGACAAGGGACACTCCATTAACCTGATGCTTGATACAGGTTCAGCTTTTTCTATACTACCAAAGGATATTTTCTTGAAATACTTTGCAAAAGATCCGCTTGTTGCACATGCCCTAAAACTGGTCAGTTACTTAAAGGATCCAATCCCTGTGCTTGGTTGCTTCCCAGTGACTGTACAATTTGAATCAAATACTGCAAAATGTGACTTTTACATTGTGAATAAGGGTACTGCTATACTTGGAAGGGATCTCTTTGCTGCATTAAACCTACAATTAGTTGACAGTCTCATTACTACAGCACCAGTGCCTGCCACACAGCCAGTGTCTAAAATTTCACCACAAAGCAACATGTCACAACATGAAACATGTTGTGCAAAGAACTTTGTACACAAAGTTAAGTTGAGACCAGATGTAAAACCAGTACTATTTCCTGTTTCAGCATGGGAAAAACTTGCTATTGATATTGTTGGTCCTTTTACAGATGCTCCTATGGACGGCAGATTTGCTATAACCTTGATGGACTATTACAGTAAATGGACAGATATTGCATTTGTTTCTCATATAACATCGGGCTACAGTGATAACATTTCTGTCTTCAGCAGAGAAGGTAATCCAAAGGAGTTGATATCAGACAAAGGACCACAGTTTGTCTCATATGAGTTTGAATCATTTCTGAGAGAGAGAGAAATATTGTGCATAGGAAATCTTCAGTGTATTACCCAAAAGCAAATGGAGAAATCGAGCAATTCAACAGAAATCTGAAAGAAGCACTACAGGCAGCAAATCTTACTGGGAAATCTTGGAAAGTATTTACAACAGAGTTCCTACATAACAACAGAGCAGCATGCCATGCAACAACCCAATCATCTCCAGCTGAATTATTACATGGCAGACAGATGTGCACTAAGTTACATGTTGCAGACAAATGCAAGGCTTATACGGACATAAAACGTGGTGCAAGAGAAGTACACTTTCAGCCTGGATCTTTAGTCAGAATTAAGAAACCAGGAATACTGAAAAAAGGACAATCTAAATTTACTACACCACTTGAAGTGAGATGCCAGCGAGGACCATACACATATGAACTGTCTGATGGATGCATATGGAATGCAAGTCGTCTTGTTCCTGTTAGATATGACTTTGGAGAAGCTCCATTTGATGAAGGACATTTTCCTACTCCTGATGTCAACTGCAATAGGCCTGAAGAAAGTGAACCTATAAGGCGTACTGAGAGAATCAGAAAACTACCTGCATGGACCCAGGACTATGTGATGTGAATAATGTATATTATTGCTTTAAGATGCATTGTTGTTTATTACAGTTGCTCAAATGCGTTCCTACTATAGGGGGAATATGTGGTGTTTATACAAATGGCCTGTAGATGTCACTGTACTCAGACTTATACTGTGCATACTTCCTTTTAGCTTAAAAGTGAAAGTGAAAGTTACTGTTGTGTAATGCCTGCATGAGTCTCTGCTAATAAAGCACTGTTATACTCTACTCATCCTCGGCTACCCAAAACATAACAGACATGTCACTTTCAGTTCAGCCTGTAAATATCTTGTTCCATTAATATTCCTTAGTGTCTTGTTCTTGTCTATGCTACAGTGACCCTGTTACAAATGGAATGTTATTTTGACATGTCCTGCCCAGTTCTGAATCTCCCCCTTAATATAAAAAGCTAAACTGCCTGATGGCACAATAAAAGTATCCTTAAATACCTGGGCTGCAAACTTTGAAAAAGTAGTTAATGAGTAATCTTAGAAATATAGTTACTGATTAATCAGTGATTAACTATGCATGCAACAGTTCAGCAGTAACTGATATCCATTGAACATATCATAAGGGGTCAGTTTACTAAAGCACAGTCAATTTGACTACATGTTCCGCCAAAATATTCGCAGTGACTACGTTTACTAAACAGCTATGCGCTCAGAAGTTACGATCACTTGCAGTAACTTTGTAAATGAACCAGCTTACGTTAGTGGTAATTTTAGTGAGTTTCAAATTTTGTGGAGGCAAATTAAGTTTGCGAATATTTATGCTATAAAATAGTCTTGTTTTATAGTGCTTATTATGCCAATTTTTACTGTGACATTTATGGCCAGAAATGCATCTTCAAAACTCATAAACTTTATTGACTGATAATTATACCATCCAACAACATTACCAGAGTAACACCAATCAAACATGTATGCATCATATAAACCAATACTTCATCCATCCAGTCACAAACCCTTCTGCCAATAGAATCAAATAAACAAGAAATCATACCAGTCAATCTCTTTGCATCATATAAATGCACAGTTTAATGTAGCCAATCACAAAGATCCCCTGCCAATAGGATCATAAAGTTAAAGAAGTCAAATATATACAGCCAATAGACACCTGCCATTTCACACAAGACATCCCACTGATTGATTGGTTATAAGTAGCCTTGGCATACAGTGAATCTTTGACAGGAGTCTCAGTAGGAGTGAAGAGACAGTAGTGAGAGAGTCCCGGGCCCTGAACTTCCTTGCGAATTTTCTGACGGAAAAAATTATTTACCGACACTATATAGATGGCAGTACAATTTTTGAGAATATTCTCTTTAATTTCTCTATAATTCTCTATAATTTTGTCTTTCGCACATTTCACTGTTTAGTAAACCGGGCATTAATGTGTACGTAGTGTTATTTTCAGCGTATGCGATAACTGGCGAACACATATTCTTGCTCAAGAAAATCCTCAATTCGTACAATTGGATCTTTGCGTCTATTGCCAGTTTAAGAGTGTTCATCTGTCGAGCACTTGTGCCCCCTCTACACTGTACTGAGTGCCGGAAGAAAAATCTACTGATCAGTGACGAACAAAGTGTCACTAGGCAGGTGGTAAGTACAGATCCCCAATGTGAAACATCTGCCCTTTTGAATCACAGGCCACATTGTTTCTAAGTGCAGGGAGAGGCCTGAAGCTACATGGACAATGCCCCATGCAAAAGTGCAAAATAATGGTCAATTGCAGCTTTTTTTTTTTTTTTTACACTTTTCACTCTGTGTGGGACATTATGTGACCCCTGTAATGTATTATTTGTCAGTTATAGATGCTTATATACATTTTTAGCAAAGGCAAATATACTGTTTTTCCTTTTGTTGATCTATCATATTGCTATCTTTTTACACTTGTCAGTCACTGTCATTTATGGGCCAATATGTTAAAGGTCTTTTTTTTAATACAGGAGATGTTATAGTAAAAATTATTTTCCTCTTCTGAAATTTTCTTCCAACTGCCTTGATAGATCAAATAACCAGGAGGTGGCGATGTTTCATTTTATTACCAGTGTGAAAATTGGTAATATCTTGAAATCCAGATTAAATCGGAAACGTCAGTTTTATTTAATTAATATTTTATCAGATTTATTTGTGATGTGCAAATGTAGGTTATTTTTTGTGCCTGTAAAAGTTGTTGCCACATCACTATGGGAGCACATGGGAGGGTCGTAAGTATTCTCTTATACAACATCCAGTTGTGTGTAATTCCTTAGTCTAAAATGTGCATAAATGTGCATTTTTTAACGAGTATTTCCAAAATCACATAAAATGATGATTAACTGTTATTATTATAAGGTATTGTGAATAGCTTTGACTATGTTTAATGGGTACTTGCTGTGAATCATAGAACTTGTACAGTGGATCATTGAATTGCGGGTAACCATGCCACAATAAATATACATGGGTCAATGTGCATCAGGGAGAAAGCACCACTGACTTAACTAACAAAGACTTGTGTCACGCGGTCAAGGGAGACTGTGAAACGCGGATATGTGAGTAGTGTGATTTATTTACCAATCATAGACTCAACTGGAGAATCCTTCCTGGTTCCGGACTTTTATTTTGCTTTGGCTTCTACGTGCTTTAAGATTTGGCTATCCTTGTTAGTAGAAAAAATCGGGTTGTTTTGTGATGATTTTAATATTTATTAAAGCAATAATTATACTATATTTTTATTTATATTTTCATTATATTACTTGGAGGATGACTGGAGGGAAATCATAAGCTGAAGGACTGACATTATTACAGTATATGCATCAAAGTTTTAAGAAATCTTGTGAGAATACACCCGAAAGCGGCAATCTCTTCTGCAATATTGCTCTCCAGGCACCATTTTTAAACACTTTGTGGCTCTATTGGCTTCATTAATTATCTTTATTAATTAAGATAATAATACTAATGTGTGCACTTCCATTTTGCATTCTGTTTTATTCTGTCTTTTATTAGCCAGGGTTGAACGGTGATATTCAAGAAAGCAACCTCCCTTCTTTTCAATAGTGGAGTGGCGGGGTATTGGTATAAGATAATTATAACTCCTTCTATATAGTGTAAAATGTGCCTGGTTAATGGCAGGTTTAAAGTACAACCTTAATTAATTCTTTGTAGTTACTATGTCTCTTTTATCTCCTCTAGATTGTTTCAGTGAACGTGATTAAGACCAGGGAAAGCTTTCACCTAGGGTAAAGTAGTCTTTTTTTCTTCAGTAGTTTTTGCTGCTGGTAAATTTTGTACTCGTTTTGATATGTGCAAATGTTTTTAACTTTAGTATCACTGGTTTTTAGGAACTATGCATCTTGAATTAACAGGTTTATCTAAGCATTAAAAGACAAGAAGAATAACACTGGACATTTTTCACATTTGTGCGGATCACAGAACTTTTAATCACAATTTTTTCAAAAAAAATGTTTTTATAAATGTTTTTATTCACAATGTTTGTATGAACGAGTTTTAGGTATAATGTGGGTTTATATGGCATAATTTATAAAGGGGTATTAATAAAGCAATGTTTTTGACAAATTTGTTAGGTTTTGTATGGGGAATTGAATTTACCATCAGGTGTTAAGTATATGTAATCATAAGGGTATTTATGGTGTGAGTGCATGCTACTTTGCATGTCTGACGAAGGGGCCCGCCCCCGAAATGTTACATCACAAGACTTGAATAAACACGCAGGGGTCCGCCCCGCTTCACTTGCTGTTGAGTGTCTGGTGAATTTTTCGTCTCCATGTATAAAAGTACAACATTCCCATGTTCCTTCAGTGGGACTATTGCCTTCTTCTCTTAACCAAATGGCATCTGTATTAGAACTAAGGACATGCGTCAAAATGCTCAAAAAACATTTCCTATTGCTTTTACTTTAACATAAACAGTTAGATAATGAATGTGTTACATTTGTAGATTTCAGACTGTAAGTAGTAGCAGAGCAGCAATAATTTGTTTATTTTTCGATAACATAATGTATAATATGTTTAGGCGTGACTTCTCATAAATGAAACATTTTCTAATCAAAGTACCCCACTGAGGGAAAGTATGAGATATCTAGGATTCCCCCCCCATTATATTAAGATTAGTTCATTTAAAGGCAGTATAAACTCTTTATTCCATTAAATCATTATATTATCTTCCATCACCTTAAATTTTACATTTCTATTCAGATATGAAAACTATACTATATCAGTTAGGCTGCAAGTGGACCGTAGTGGACGTCACACCAGAAATGGAAACTGCATTAAAACAATATAAGGTTCCACAGTCTGATACAAAAAAAAACAGAATATCAACAGATGCATCTTAAAACATTGCAGAAAAAAACCTGGCAGCTGTTTAAAGGTTCTGAAATGGAAATAAAACACAATTTTGACCTGTGTGCTTTAACTCTGCCCTAGCACACTGCTTTTTAATTCTTACATGTCACTCAGCACCATATGGTGTGGGACAGCTCCAAGCAGAGCAGGAATTACATGCGACTTGCACTGAGATGGGTCCTCGCTAGAATGTTGGTGGTAGGGTGTTGCAGAAACTATACTTTCAGGTAGAACATAGATATTGGGTATCAGTGGTTCTTAAAACATAACATTGATTTTTTAACACCCAACTCAATACGGTCATGCCATGTTGTTCTTTGAAACCCGCATGAAGCTGATTGAGTACAATTTCAGCTTGCTCACAATAGGTAGAACACAGAATTATGTGACACAAAGCACTCACTTTACATAATATAAAGAGTATCAGAAAAGCAACTGTGATGACTTTCATGATTCTATGTATGTAGAGTGAGCAAATAGTGGCTTGCTAAAGGGGACTCCCAGCACCACAATGTTGAATACAATGGGTGTTGCCAAACATTTTTTTTAAACATTAAAGGGGAACTATTACGAAAATGAAAATTTATTATAAGCTTCCTCATACTGAAATAACTTTCTAAATCAAAGGAATTAAAAATTCTCCATTGTTTCTGAAATAATCAAGTTTATATTCACTATTCCTGTCAGCATCTGATTTTCTTCATTCTCTCTTCTTGCAGCAGATGGCAGATGTCAGATATTCATTGACAGTTGGATCCAATATATTTTACAGGGGGCTTCCTTTCCTAACACATGTATTAGAGCCAAGTCAAATAACTGATTCCAGTACAAACAAAATCTAACAAAACAACTGCCTTTTGCACAATTTCTGCATGTAGACAGACGCGATGTCTGGTGATTTTAATAGAGTGAGCTCTAATCTTCTAGGCAAGAGGAGCCCCCCTATAAGATATCTTGAATCATTCATCTGACACCCAACTCCTGAATGAATACAGAATGAGGAGAAACAGATGCTGAGAGAGGGATAGTGAAGATAAACTTTATTTTTTCAGAAACAGTACAGACTTTTTAATTGATTGTATTTAGAAAGTTTCTTATTTCAGTATGATGAAGCTTATATTACATTAATTTAATTAATAGTTCCCCTTTAAAGTAGAAAACATCACAATAATATAGAGTCTCACCTACAGGCTGAACATTTTCAAATGCTAGGATGCCCGCAGCAAATGCCATCCAGAAAAGAGAGTGAACCTGGGTCGCAGTCCACAGTAGAGAAGTATTGCCCGGGGAGTACTAACCCCAATTCTTTTTGTAACTTGGGGCTTAGGATGTCAAAAAAAATATTATCATTTGTGTATTTGCGCTTCTCATTGAGTTGAAGCCCTGTGCAAAGAATCCGAGTACAGAAGGTAATAGCACTTTTTCTTGTTTTAAAATGTCTTTATTTGCAGAAAGTCCTGCTTAGGATGTCCCTTACTTTCTAACGCTGATCTGCCTTACACCCCCAGGGAAGTACAGTAATAGAGTCAAACTAACTAATTCACAAGGTCATTATATCCAATGTAATCCACAATAAGGCATATTTTAGCCTCTGGACCCTTAGCACCACTACCTGCTGCTGAGCGGAGCACCAAGAATGGTACCCATGCTGATCCCTGCAATAATATTAGCTAGGGAACAAGGCATTCTAAAATATCTTCAAACCAGACAAGACTGACACGTTCCTATGAAAATCCAATAGGAACATGGCAGTATTACTAGAAAAGCTAAGGTACTTTACCAACATCTTTCTGGCCAAACACCTAAAGTCCAGCATTATTTACCTTACCCAACATTATGACAACGGCGTAAGTGTCCTATGCAGTTGCATCAGTGGCCTGGAGGTGATGCAATCTTTCCATAAGCTGGAGTCCTGTCCCAGACCATCATTTAAGCTTTATGCGTTCTGTGTCCATCTGACACTTAATCATAGCTTGAACCAGTTCAATACAATGCCAGTATTTAAGAAGCCAAGTACCAAAAGGAAAAAGGGGAGTGAAAATGAATGATCCCAGCCAAAGATTTTTAAAGGGACCAAACACATGAATGCAAAACATGAGTTACAATATAAAACAAACATTATCAAAAAAGAATAATATTCCAAATATCAAGATTAAGAAATTGTTAAATGCACTATAGAGTGGATATCAAAATCATATTAGATATTAAAAAACAGTTACGAACTAGTGTATGTCAAACAATTTTATCCTTACATAATGTCAGCCATGTAGGAGACAAATTTTAAATCAAAGCAATTTAAAAAAGGTAAAAATACAAAGTAGAATAGTAAATACAATGCAATAAATATAGAAACGAAGTAGAATCCATAAATGAAGAGATTAATTATCTTAGTGGTAATAACAGGATACTGAATTCATTCCTTTAGGTGCTCTCGTCTAATTATCTTTCGTGCTAAATCGCCATCTCTATAAGAGGCTATAATCCTTCTTGTATCTGAAAAAAGTCTAGATTACCAATAGTGCAAAATAGAAAATGTTTAGACGCATTAGTGCTCTTTTTGTTCCCGAAAATCAAAGATATATTCTCGGATGTGTTCCCTCAAGCTGTGTGAACTTTGTCCCACATATTGCATATCACATTTTTACATGCAATAAAATATGACTTTTTTGTAACAGAGGAGACACAACTATCAATGTGATGCAGAAAGTGACAAAACTTGCAGCGAGTGGAACCACACCTGAAAATACCTTGATGACAGAGCCAAGTGGATGTTTTTCTTTCTTTATCAATAGCACTTGGGGATAAGGTCTTTTCAAGAGTGTTACATTTTCTGGACACAAAATGACAACCTGAGCCCAAAATAGTTTTTAACTTGACATCAGTGTGTAATATAGGAAGATACTTGTTAATGATGCGTTTAATGTGTGGAAACTGAGCAATATATGTGACAATACATAAGGGTGGTCCAGAGGTCCTTTTTCTAGATCTATATGAGTCACCAGAGGAATGATTATGCAAAAGTGAACAAGTGGGGTTTTCATGGCTGTTATAAGTGAACTTAAATTATATCCCCTAGAAAGTAGCCCATCTATCAATTTGCACGATTCTTGGAGAAAATCATGAAATTCAGAACAAAGGCGACTGAGACGTAGAAATTGTCCAGTTGTAATATTATGAAAAAGATGTTTTGGATGAGACGAGGATACTTGCGAAATGGTGTTGGAAGCACAGTTTTTACGGTAGAGGGATATCCAAATAAATTAATCTGACTATTATGGAAATCAAAAGTGAAACAAAGATTGAAATCATTTTTATTCAGATAGCAGATGAATTTATCAAAGCTAGATCTATCTCCTGCCCAAATAAACAATATATCATCTATGCAGTGTCTGTAAAAATGTATGGACTTGCTAAAGGAGTTGTTTTCACTATAGATGTATCTGTACTCCCACCAATCATTTGTAATTAGCCCATGGAAGGATCATGCCACCCAAGGCCAATATGACAGAAGGAAACAGTTACTTTTCTTCAACTCTCTGTCCCATTCCTGAAGAGAAGGTACTGCAGGACTAGACGGCTTTTTGGCAATAAGATGTTGGTGTATCATCAACTATCTGTCCTATTAAAAATTCTATGTTGGCCAGTCTGAAAAGCAAATGTGTACCAGATAATGTCACAAATCAGGGCATGAGTAAAGTACTCAAGTAAGAATCAAGTGTAGACTTAATCAGACATTAACCACAAGCAGGGCTGAATATAAGACAGGTATGCCTTAATGTCAGGGTACCACGCTCCCTCATGCGCTCTCAAACTCTGTGGTCTGGTCAGTGGCGTAACTAGATGTTACTGGGCCACAGAGCAAACTCAATTTAGAGTCGCAAAACATAAACTATTTTATCAACATACATTAAAATTGCTCATTAACTAGGGAGCATACACTCCAGCCCCCTCCCCTGCAACTGCAGCGTCTGCTTCGTCTGTAGTTACACCTATGTGGCTGGTCCACTGCATCAGCCCACTCCTGCCCTGCTTACAAAATACTAGGGATTGACCGAATCCACTATTTTGGATTCGGCCGAACCCCCGAATCCTTTGTGAAAGATTTGGCCGAATACCGAACCGAATCCGAACCCTAATTTGCATATGCAAATTAGGGGTGGGAAGGGGAAACATTTTTACTTCCTTGTTTTGTGACAAAAAGTCACGTGATTTCCCTCCCCACCCCTAATTTGCATATGCAGATTGGGATTCGGTTCGGCCGGGCAGAAGGATTCGGCCGAATCCGAATCCTGATGAAAAAGGCAGAATCCTGGCCGAATCCCGAACCGAATCCTGAACCGAATCCTGGATTCGGTGCATCCCTACAACATACTCCTATTGATCTCACTGGAGACTGACTGGGCAGTAGATTTTGCATCTCTCGCCTAGCCCCCCGCTGCATATACAGCACAGGCAGCATGCTGTCCCTAAAATATTGTGTAGGCTGCCAGCAACATTGTAATTTCACGGAATGGCAGGGCCCAGCACAACAACTTGTTCTACAATGAAATTCCATATGCTGGAGCCCTGTTTTCATTTGTAATTAGTCCAAAATACAAACAAAAGGTTTATTTAACAAAACAGAGGAAAAGCCATTATTCATGTATTACCAAGGTAGTATGGTCACAGCTATAATTACTGACACCACCTTGGAGGCTGACTTGAAATGATCCTACTTCACCTCTGTGATGTCCTTTAGTAGATGGGAAACTCAGCGAAATGCTTCTAACCTGAATCCCTATCCAATGTGATCCCTACAATAATAGGCATGGTGACGTGGGAGAGAAACCTCCAGTCTATCAATCCCATGATTGCCTTATGCCAGCTTACACTCCTAGAAAGTAACTTGTTTGTGGGGTTCCCCTACATCACTAACAGCTTACTTTCCGTAGGGCAATCCTTTTACTTGGGCCTTGCTGTCCCAGCTTTGCAGCAGACATTAACAATGTTCAGCAGTTGAAGGCCAAATAAGAAAAGCCAAATGCCCTCCCCACTATATCAAACCTAACAGGAAACTTTACCACCCTGGAACAACAATGGAAAACTATCCCACCCACATATCCCAGTTACAGAACTGCGACTGTAGGGGGAAGTCCCAGAGCAAGTAGGGATGGGTTCCCATGATGTTTTATTTTCCCTGCTTTTCTCCTACTTCATTAACTGCGAGCAGCTGAAAGAGCTGACAAGGGCTGGACTTGGCTAATTCAATAACAAGCAGCTAGGGCTGGGCGGTTGAGATATAGGTGGAAGGGCTGGAAGCAGGGTCTGGACCAGATTGGAATGTATTACTTACATATATGATACCCCACCGCTATTTCACTCTCTGTTCCCTTTGTGTTGCCTACAAGCTCTGCCCTAACTAAGCTGGACAAGAGCAGGGAAGAATGAGAAGCGGCAATGATATAACTAGCTATTTACTCAGAATGGGG
The DNA here is from genome assembly GCF_017654675.1 of Xenopus laevis. NCBI lineage: Eukaryota > Metazoa > Chordata > Amphibia > Anura > Pipidae > Xenopus > Xenopus laevis. Next base: position 79,359,834 of record NC_054371.1, on the reverse strand, counting down.
GCAGGTCCCAAGTTGATCCCTGAGACTGGGACAAAATTTGGTACATAAGGTATTAGTTCAGTGGGGGCCAATATCCTATAAACATGTGGAACAGGTGCCAATGGTGATGCACATAGTACCTCTAATGATGAAACATGATCCTTTTATAATTTCATAATATATAATTTATCCTCTTCAGTGTTGTCTGGATGGAGGAAATGTGTCCTGTGTTACTTGTAAAGGGGTGGTTTACCTTTGTAATTGTACTTTATTATTTGTTTTTTAATTATTTAATTCCACTTCTGTATCTTTCCAGTTTTCAAATGGGGTTCACTTACCCTGACGGCCAAAAGTCTTTTGCTCTGGGAGCTTACAACTTTAACATTATTTTTTACTTCATATTCATGCCTGGATTTCGAGTCCTAGCGCCTGAGGATTATGTATACAGGAATACACGTCCCCAGCGACCCTTGGATTGCATCTGGGTGGCATGCAGTCCCTAAAAACTTGCCTGCCTTTTTTTATTCTTTATTTTTCTATTCAGTCCCTTTCCTATTCATATACCAGTCTCTCATTCAAGCCATGGCCTGGTTGCTAAGGTAAACAAGACCCTTAGCAAACAGAAAGTTGCTGAAATTCCAGACTGGAGAACTGCTAGACAAAAAGCAAAATAACTTCAAAACCACACAAAGTAAAAATCAAAAGCAAACTGTCCCAAAATATCAATGTCTATGTCACATTATACATTAATTTAAAGGTGACAACCCCTATAATTTAGATGTGTATAACAGATTATAGCAGAGGCAGATGCATTTTATTTTCTTGATCTATCTTTTTCTAAATTTTCATTTGCCAATTACTATAAATTTTGGGCCAGTATTCAAAAGACACTTATATCTATATAATGTTTTTGTGGTGTGGCGGTGCTATTTTTAGTTCAGGTATCTTTTAAATGGGTATGTGCACCATTTTTAAAATGTCAGGAAAAAATAACCATATGTTGGACTTTAAACAACAAATTAACAAATTGTCAATAAACTGGTTTTCTTTCACCAAAAATTCAATCTGTAGATTGGGGCAAAATTTTGGCAGATTCATGTTTGGGAATTCGAGAATGCGTGTATACCTGTTTGAACACCCTATTTAGCCAAAACAATTATTTCATCCACTTTTGTGCATTTCCCCCCCCCCCCCAAAGTTTAAAGTGACCAAGATTTCCTTAATTCATTGCTAGGCAATGTGTTTTCACCATAACAGGGAATGGGATGCAGAAATGTGTATCTGTGGCTTTTGGTAGTCAAGGCCTTCACCAGAAAGTTCATTATTACTATTATGTTACAGTTCATTCATTTTGTATTGATTGTTAATCATTTGGCTTTATATTCTTGCTCTTACCAGTCTGCAGCTCAAATGTTACTGAGGGCTTTAATTTGTATTGCATATTTTGTATTGCTTATATTTCTTCAAAGGCTCTCTACAACCAATCTTCCATTTTGATTTTAAAACTGCATCCTGGTAGCAGTACAGTGGTTGCTTTTTATTCATTGACAAAGCCCCTAACAGTAAGCTGACCCTTCCCTCCAAAAATATGTTTTATGAAAGCACTCATTTAAAATAAGTGAAGTGTATTTCCGCCCAAACTCAGGAGGGTTCCTGGAGGCCAACGTCTAGTGCTTAGTATTCCAGAATGGAGCCAACCACCCCTGTGGCTGGGCCGCATGCCAGCATAATTTTTGCCACCCTAGGCCTGGGCCTTTGCAGCTTAGCCTCCAATCCGGACCTGCCCAAACTGCAAAACTAAGATAAATATCTGCAAATTGCCTCAAAGCTTGTCACACAGTGAGATTTGGTCATAGTCAGTGCTAGGAGTCTAGCTGTACAATAAATGTTTGACAAGCACAAACAAGCAATATGGCTCAAAACCTACAGGGCTTTGGCTGTTCCCAAGGAAAGCTGAACTTGTAAATCATCAAATGACTGGAGGATCAGTTTTATGCTCATGGAATAGTTTGCTACTTCCAGGTTCTCCCTTGAGAAAAACACACTTGGTACACGTGGTACAGGGAAACAACTTAAAGCAATGTTAGTACTTTGCTGAAATGCTGTGAAACCTTCAATACCCTCCTACAGAAACAACCATTTTGCTTACATGTTGCTGTGCTCAGCTGAATATCATGTGCCTAAGGCAAAGGTTCCCAAACTGGAGAAGTGGCAGTGAGGCTCAGTCTGAAGGTGAATTTGTGTGGGAATTGTAGACAATGGCCAGTTGCTGTCCTAGATACAACCAAATGCCCTGATTGAAGGTCAGTTGAAGTTTGGAGTGAACATGTGTTTGCTGACCTAGATACCTTGTACCTATGGCTTATTACTTATAATTTCCTATATATGTGCTAATTTCATGAGCTAACAGGGACCCTGGCAAAAGCTGTACCTTCTTAAGGAGCTAGTTGATGCAAAAGCATAGAGCAGAATTA